>NW_019154169.1:7024246-7039131 GCF_002288905.1 Enhydra lutris kenyoni | reverse complement strand
GAAGACAGAGAGGCAGGCAGAGAGAGGGAGGGAAGCAGGCTCCCTGCTGAGCAGAGAGCCCGATGCGGGACTCGATCCCAGGACCCTGAGATCATGACCTGAGCCGAAGGCAGCGGCTCAAACCACTGAGCCACCCAGGCGCCCCTAAGAAAACTTTTTAAAAGGGGGCTGACTTGACAGATCTTTTTGTCCTTACCCTTCCCTTTTTCTCTGCCTAGAAACATGGATGTGACAGCTGGAGCTGCAGCAGCCATCTTGGGCCAGGAGACTACTCCTGGGGCTGGAGGCCATGCTCTAAGGCTGGCATTCCACTGATGGTGAGGGGAAACCATACCAGCCCCCTGGGCTGCTGACCTCCAGACTTCTTTGTATCAGAGAAATAAACTATGTCCTTAAAGCCTGCCTGTCACTGGCAGTTATAAGCAATTCCAAATCAATGTAGGGGTCAGCATTTAAAAATTAGGAGAATTCACATTAAAAATAAGAAACAACTTCATTTTAGGAGAATCTGGAAAAATCAGAAAGGCTGACAACACTGGGTTTGCCTGTGTTTCCTACATGCCTACAGTGAGGTGGAAGCGAGCTGGAGTTGCCCTTTGCTCAGTCCCTGCCTGGCCCCTGATGTAGATGCCTGGATTTGTGGTCTCTGCACTATGCTCTGCTGCCTCCTGCAATTGCCCCACCGGCACCGATGGACATAGTCATGCGGGCTGCCCGTCTCTCTCTGGTGGTAACACCTTGGCCACATCAACAGCTCTACCTTCAAAGGGGATCCAGAACCTGCTGGCTTTTTTCCCCCACGAATGGGCTCCCAACCTAGACTTGTCCATCATCATCTCCTGCCTGAACTAGTGCCTTGCCACTTCCCCGGCCCGTGGTTACCCTGCTTCCCAATTTCCCCACGTCTGTGCCCCAGAGGGAGGCTGCGAACACAAGAGTCAGCTCAGGGCCCTCAACTGCTGAGAAACCTCTCGTGACTCCACCTCATTCAGGGTGCAGGCGAGAGTCCTCACCATGGCCCACAAGGTCCCAAATGATCTGCCCCTGTGACCTCTCTACTTTGGCTCCTTCCACCCTCTCTCAGTCACTCTGTCCCAATATAGGCAGAGAAAAAGGAAAGGGTAAGGGCAAAGACATCTGTCAAGTCAGCCCCCATTCCTCCTTTCCCCCTCTTTCCTCCTCCTTCGGTGTTTCAGAACTATTGTATCTGCCCTTCCTGCACCAGAACGCTGTCCCCAGTCTCCACACAGCTCCCTCCTTCAGCCCGGTACTCAAATGGCACCTACCCAGGAGACCTTCCCAAGCCATTCCCTATTGAAAATGCATCCTCTGACCTGGACACTATTCCCCTCTCCCCTGCTTTAGTTTTCCCCATAGCGTTAGCCACCCTAGGACACCTTATATATTTTACGCAGTAATCTAGTTTTATCTTCCCCCCACTTAAGCACTAGGAAGACACAATCTTAGTTTCAAGCTTCTTCAAAAAAGTGCCTGGCATACAGCTGAACCCGGCACAGTTGCTAAATAAACGGACATCTATTGTCTCCTGCTGCCCGACGCTCTGGCGACTTTAGCCCTGGGTGCTCTGCTCATTGCCTCCTCACCGCCCTCTGTCCCACGCAGCGAACCCCCTCCCTCTGCTGGAGCCTCGAGGGGTCCCCAGGGACAAGCTGCGGCCCACCAGCCCGCGTGCCCCGTCACCTCTGCCCACGAAGTGGTCCTGGTAGTAGCGGGCGCCCAGATCCACGTGCTCGATGCTGTACTGGCGCGGGCGGCTCTGCGTCCTTTGCTGCTCCTTGGGCACTTCCAGCACCGAGATGCTGGCGTTGGTGCGGTGGGCGCTGAGCGTGGGCTCGGCTGCGCGACCCTCACCGCCACCGCCGCCGCCGCCTCCGCCCGGGGAGCCCACGGCTGCGCGCGAGAAGCTCACATTGCGCTCGAACTCGCCGCCGATCTCGTTGCGGAAGTGAGGGCAGCTGAGCAGCAGGTCGTTGCTGTTGTCGTCGCCCAGGTCCTGCTCCAGGTTCTCCTTGCAGTTGAGGTCCTCCGTGCTGGGGAAGGCGGCGTCCAGGCCGCCTAGGCCGTGCGCCCGCGCTGCCGGGAGGGCCGCCGTGGCGGAGGCGGCCGACGCGCCCGTGGTGGTGTTGCGCCGCTGCGCGGTGGCCACCCTGTTGGCGGCCGCCTCGTTGAGGTCGAACAGCATGCTCTGCACGTCGAAGTGCGCGAAGCTCTTCTGGCAGACCCATGGGCGTCCGGCGTCTGGCGCGCTGCGGCCCTCCTCCGCCTCCCCTGGCGCCCGGCCCGCCTCACCGTCTGCCTTACCGCTGCGAAGCTTCCGGAAGATGGACAAGTCCGCGGCGTCCCCGCCGCCCAGGCCGCGCACCGCCTTCTTCCGGGCCTTCTCCTTCTCCTTGGCGGGCTGGAGCCCCAGGAGGCTGTCCTTGGCGGGCTGGCCGTTGCGGGGGTCCCCCTTGGCTCCGCCGCTGCCCCCGGGGACGTGGGGGCCGGCGTCAGCCTGGAGCAGCTCTCGGAGGCTCTGGGGCCCCGCGGCGTCAGGCTGTTCACTGCGGAACTCGTTGAGTATGTCGAAGAAGCTCTGCTCGGGCACGCCCTGCACGTCGATGGAGGACGTGCTTCCGTACTCCCGGAAGAGGGGCAGGGCCCCCGTGTGCCGGGGTCCCCGGGGCTCCCCCGTGTCCTCCACGTCACACTCGCTGAGTGTGATCTCGCTGCTGCTGCGGTGCCGCAGGGGCAGGAAGGCCCGGCCAGGGGACCGGGGCCATCCGTCCTGGAATTCCACATCTTTGGACCTTCTCCTGGAGAGTCGGTGGAAGGCTTTGGGTCCTGAGGAAGCCAGGGTGCTGATGGGGGGCTGTCCGTTCTGCATGCCTCTCATGGAATGGGCCCCCTTTGTGGCCTTCGTGCCATCTGAGTCCTGTGAGGGGCTTGGGTTGTTTTGTTCTCTCAGGGCCTCCCGCTTGGGCGGCCAGTCGGCCACTCTGGCACGCACGCCCATCTTGGGCACTGCAGGAGTGGTGGGACTGGGGCGGGTGGTGGCGCTGACTGGGCTCTCACCAATGGGCTGGGGCATGCCGCCGTTCTGGACCCAGAATCCCATGGGAGCATAGTCCCCGGTGTGGGGCCCAGGGAGGACATCAGCCCCCCTGGCCCCACAACTGGCTGCCAGATCCACACCATCATTGGGAATGGGCCGATAAGTGGTCATAGTCCACGGGCGCTGGAGTGCTGCTGGCCCCCTGTGAGCTGTGGAGTGACTTTATGGGGTCCCCTGGCCCTCAGCCATTGTTCAGGGCCACGAGGCCCAGGATGAAGGATGCTGGCCCCTGAAGCCTGACAGGAAGGTTGTGAGCCTGTGGAGTCCAGTTCTCCACCATTGCGGTGGACAACTTGAGCCAGGACAACCTCAGGAGGCAGGTACTGTCCTGGGGCCTCCAGTCTGAGCAGCTCAGCGGGACGGAGCAGGCAGGAGATGCGGGTGAGGGCTGGCAGGCTGCAGGGCTGTCCTCCCCGCCATGCTGCAAAAGGAGAGAAGGCAAAGGTGAGCTGTGACATTACTATTCCCAGAGGAAAGACTGTGTGTGTGTGTGTGTGTGTGTGTGTGTGTGTGTGTGTGTGTGTGTGTGTGTGTGTGTGACATCTTTATACTCATTTAAAAAACCCATTTATTATGCAAATTTTCAAACATACTCAAAGCAGAGAAGAGCACCACCAGCTTCAACAACCATTAATGATTCCCCATTCCTGTTTCATCTACCCACTCACTCCTACACTTTTATTTAACAGAATAGTTTAGAATATATCCCAGCTATCAGCTCATTTCACCTGAAAAAACTTAAGTTTATACATCTAGCAGTTAAGGCCTTTCCTTATTAACCACGGTACCTTTATCACACCCATCTAGATTAACAAGAATTCTTTAATATCATGTAATACTCCATATCTGCATTACATTTCCCCCATTGTCTCAAAGGTATCTTTTAGAGTGGATTTGTTCAAATCAGGATCCAAACAAGATCCCTATTCTACCTCGGTGAGTATATTTCTTTCTTTCTTTTTCTTTTTTTAAGATTTTATTCATTCATTTGACAGAGATCACAAGTAGGCAGAGAGGCAGGCAGAGAGAGAGAGGGGGAAGCAGGCTCCCCGCTGAGCAGAGAGCCCAATGCGGGGCTTGATCCCAGGACCCTGAGATCATGACCTGAGCCGAAGGCAGAGGCCCAACCCACTGAGCCACCCAGGAGCCCCTCGGGGAATATATTTCTTAAGTCTCTTCTATAAAGTCTTCCCCATGCCCATCACCATTATTGTGAGGCTATTCACTTGTGTAAGGAATTACATCACTCGTCCCGTGGAGTTTCCCACTTTCAGGATCTGGCTGCCTTTTCCCTTGTGGTGTCATTAAACACATTCCTCTGCCCCCTGTGAATCCTGTAGGTAGAGGCTGGACTGCTGTCAATCTGTCCTGCAGTCTGCCTGACCAGCCACCCCCCCCATAAAGTAAAAAATGACAGATGAGGGGCGCCTGGGTGGCTTAGTGGGTTAAGCAGCTGCCTTCGGCTCAGGTCGTGATCTCAGAGTCCTGGGATCGAGCCCCGCATCGGGCTCTCTGCTCAGCGGGGAGCCTGCTTCCTCCTCTCTCTCTGCCTGCCTCTCTGCCTGCTTGTGATCTGTCAAATAAATAAATAAAAAATCTTTAAAAAAAAAAAAATGACAGATGAGTCACCATGAATACTGGAAGATTGGGGGAGGGGATAACCCTAGGTGATTAATAGATACTGTAAGCCAGTAAATCAGCTCCTGTCACTTCTTGGCTGAGATCTCCCCAGTGCCTCCTTATTGTGTTAGAATAAAATCCAAAGTCTTCTGCTGGTCCACAAGCCCCACAGGCTCTGGCCCCTGCCAGTCTCCCTGAGGCCTCTCCCCACCCCTAAGATCCCATCCCACTGGCCCTCTTTTCTGTTCTGCTGACATACCAAACCCCACCCAGGATATCTGGATATGCTTCCTTCCGTTCTTCACCAGGCTGGCTCCCTTGAATGATGTCAACTCTTCAATGAAGAGAAGCCCACCAACGACTGCCAAGCCGGTGTTTTCTGAGGAAGGGGAAGGCTGTGTGTGTGTGTGTGTGTGTGTGTGTGTGTGTGTGTGTGTGTAGAGGAGTGGGGAGCAAGAGTGTACTCCTCTTCCCAGCTCCCAAAGGAGCATCCCTGAAGATGTTGCAGGGAGGCACACACGGGAGGAGAGAGGGGAGGAGACAGGGGAGGAGGAGGAGGAGGGAAGCCTCAAGGGCTGGGTTAGTTAAGGATGACAGAAGCACCCAGGTGAGGCTGGGTGAGTGGGACAGCAGAGGCATTTCTTTTTTTCTTTTAAGACTGTATTTATTTATTTATTTGAGAGAGAGCGCACAAGCAGGGTGGGAGGGACAGAGGGAGAAGCCGACTCCCCACTGAGCAGGGTAGATGCTTAACGACTGAGCCCCCCACGTGCCCCCATCTGCATTTCTACAGAGACTAGTAGGGCTCAGCTCTGGTGACCACCCTTTGCGGGAATGTGGATGCCAGATCACTGGATTTTTAAGTAGAAATCAGAAATCTTGAACTGTATGCAACTTCTCCCAGTTTGAAATACAAAAATAACTGCAGCGATGACAACCAACTACCAGGCAGAGAAGAGATCTACAAGGATTTTCAAGAAACTGCTAACATTCGTTGCCTCTGGGAAGGGGAACTAGGTACTGCCCCCCCCCCGCCCAGCCCCCTCTCCTGCTGCACTCAGCTCCTTAGTACTTCTGAAGGTACTCACTTATTTCTCTTATTTATTTCTGATTCCTACCCCATGAGAACATGAGCTGCTGCTGTATCCCCAGGATCTAAATGTGTCTCGAAAGTAGGGGAAGGAAGGAGCCTTACTTTTCACTGTACACCACTGGCTACCTTTGGAATTACCGGCACGTACTTCTAGCTGATAAATAAATACTTAAGAACGTTACCAACAAAAACCAAGTAAGGGTCAATAAAATAAGTACCTGTGTCAGATTTGGGCAGAGAATGCTGGTCTGTGATCTCAGGTGACCAGTAAGCTCAGCGGCTTTGCCAGAGAGGAGGGCCTGAGGCCTGTCCTATACTCTGCTGGGCCCTGGATCCCAGGCCAAACTGGGGTGTGCAACTGGGCCAGGGGCACCCCGGGATTAGCCCTTTGAGGCCACACTGGGGCTGGCTGAGAAAACCAGTGGCCCAGATGCAACCCTGAATTACTTATGCAAGGACCTCCCGACAGATGGGCTTTGCTGATGGCATTTTGTTTCCAGCTCAGTCAGAAACCCCCCATCTGTTTTGCTCTCTTCTGTGAGAACACACAGATGTTCCTGAGGCCCCGGTGTCTTTCCACAGATCCCTTCCCCGACCAGGTGTAGCGAAGTCTCCCTGTGACGCTCAGAGGCTGAGTGATACCCACAGCCTCCGTGGGATTTGGGGACTGCTGCACACAGGTCCCTTTCCAGCTGCCTGCTGTCCAATGCTGTCCCCCTTCCGAGAGCACCCCATCCTCCAGATGAGGAAGCCCTCATTCTGAGAGCCAGACTGCCTGGGTTCAGATCCTAGTGTGCCATGGGCTGGATACTAAAACTGTGGCTCTGTTTCAATCTGTAAAATGGGGGAGAAGTACTGCCTATCTCCTGGCCACTCCTATCCCCACGGTTCCTTCCTTCATGTATCTTCTCCCTCCCCACTCAATTACAGAAGCACAGCCAGGGGTGGACTTGGCGGCTGCACATTCTCCGAATGGATGTCAGCGCACAGTATCTTCTCTCCAGTGTTCCTTGGCTCCTGCTTGTTCTCCACACCTGCTCCTCTGGCCTCCTGGTGCTCTTTCAGCCCCTGATAAATTCTGCTTCTGCCCAAGACTGTCCCAGCTTAAGTAGAAATCTTTGCAGCTGGCACCGGAGGACCCTGACTAACGCACAGTGCAGCGTGCAAGGGAGGCAGCTGGGGATGGTGGACGGGGAAACACGGGGGACGGTAACACAGTGAGAGGCGAGTGGCAGTGGGAGAGGTCGCTGGGATGCATGTGACTGCAAGTGATGGAATCCCAGCTGCCAGTGGCTCGGGCACTGAAGACATCTCATTATCCTGTGTCGGAAGGAGGCCAGATACGGTGGCTCCACTCTTGGTACACTGGGATGATGTCAGACACTTTCTCCCCCCACTCCCCCATGCTCCCCTGCTTCCCTCTGTGTGCTGCTGGTCTGCATCTTGGGCTTGAGGCCTCTGAGTAGCAAGCTGGTGGCCACACCCATGCTTCTCATTGAACCATGGGCAGTGGGGAAAGAAACGGATAAGGTAAGATTGTTCTACTTCTTACCCATCTGACCCTAGTCAGGAAGGAAAATGTTTGCCAGAACATTCCTCCTACATCTCAACAGATTTTCTCTGTTTTTTCTTTCTTTCTCTGGCCTAATCGGCCAGAATGTGGTCACATATGGCCATTCCAGGCTCAAGGAAAGCTGGGAAAGCCTCAAATCTGGGATTGTCCTGACTGTCCTCAGACCAGGAAGGACTTACTTCTGGGGCCGGCCACACTGGCTCCCTAAAAATGTCAGGGTCTGTTGGAGGACCAGGGACCCACTAGTGTATATGTGTAAATGCTCCCAGACTGTCACTTGTAAAGATGCTGGGGAAGTCTAAGCTGAGAGGGTGCTCCCTTATCAGGCTCCCCAAGCCTGGAGGCTGGAAGAGCGGACATGCAGGCAAATGCCACAGCTGCAGTGTTCTGGCTCTGAGGGACCCTGCTCCTCAGAGCAAGTGACCCAGCCAATTTCACAGGTAAGGGGGGCACCTGGGTGGCTCAGTGGGTTGAAGCCTCTGCCTTCAGCTCAGGTCATGATCCCATGGTCCTGGGATCGAGCCCCGCATCGGGCTCTGCTCCGCGGGGAGCCTGCTTCCTCCTCTCTCTCTGCCTGCCTCTCTGCCTACTTGTGATCTCTCTGTCAATTAAATAAATAAAATCTTAAAAAAAAAAATTCACAGGTAAGTGACATGGCTAAGGGCAGAGTAGAAGGGAAAAACAAAAGCCTTCCAGTGGTAGACACTTGTGGTTTGCTTCCCTGGCTTCTAGAACTCTTTTGTCCAAAACAGCCCAGATTTCCCTTTGGGAACCTGCCTTCTCTGATTCCCAGCCAGTGGGCTAGAGGAGGAGCTCCTTCTTGAGCTCAGGAACTAACCACATAACGCAATCAGAACCAGTGAGACCCAGTGACATCATTGCCAAGAGTCCTAAGGCTGAAGGCTATGCTTTTCTCTCTTACCTGGAGTCTGAGAGGATGTGAGGTATGGAATCACTGCAGCCATCTTGTAACCATGAGGGAAGAACCATTTGTGAAAGGGGCTGAAAGAGGGGGGAATCTGGGGGCTTCAGTCATCACTTTAGTCTGAGTCAAGGTGGACCTGAAGCCACCACTATTCTACTTCCTACTACCAGATGTTTTAGTTATATAACAAAACAGTATCCATAACAGCAGCTACCACAAATGTGATCCTTCTATAGTCCAGATCCTTTTCCAAGCACTTCACATTTATTATCTCTCTTAATTCCACAGCAACTCTGTGAAGTAGTATTATCTCCATTTTAATCTAAGGAAACTAAAGTGGGCAGGTGAAGTAATGTGCCTGAGGCCAGATGGCCACGAGGTGGCAGAGCTGGGAATGACCCAGAAGCTTCATTCCTGAAATCAGGCAGTTCTGAGTTCAAGCACCAGCCTTCCCTGTTGCCCAGTGGGCAAAGCCCTGGACCTCTCATTCTCCTTTTCCTCACTGGTGACACACCATAAAATATCTCCAGATCCAACTGGTCCTCTGAGTTCCAGGCTCTAGTATCCACCTGTTTACCTGACACCACCACGAATGTATGTCAGCCTATACTGTAACACTAACCATTTCCACCCTGAACTCCTGATCTTTCTCCACCCACAAAACTTGTTCCTCCTCAGAAATCATCAAGGTGGGCTAAGGTATGCCACAGGAACAGAGAACCCCAAGTACGAGGGGCTTACACAACAAAGGTTTGTTTCTTGTTCATTCTGCATGTCCAACGCGGGTAGGCCAAGGGCCTTTGCATGCCTGCTTTACTCCCAGTGGATAGAGCCGGCCTTTCATGAGACCCAACCAATTTCACAGGTAAGGCACATGGCTAAAGCACCTAACAGCCTCCTTGTTCCCTCTGCGTCTGCTTCCCTAGCTGCCCTCTTCCACACAGTAGAATTCATATTCACATTTGAATCTTAGTATAAAGATTCAAATCTTAGGATAAAATTCAAAATCCTCACCTCAGCCCTCAAGACTCCTTTCCTCTTCTCCTCTTGCTCTGGGAGCCCAAGCCACAAAGTCCTTCTTTCAGTCCCACTGCTTATTCTCCCTGTTGCCTCAGGGCCTTTGCACAGGCCTCTCCCACTGCCCTTGCCCTTACCTAGATAGTTCTTTCTCCTCATGACTTTCCCTTTTCATGAACCTTGTTCCATCCCCAACCTGAGTTCCCAGAGCACGCTCTGGGCATTTCTCTTTGGGGTTACCTGCATCAATGTATGTATGTAATTTACCACATAATGAGCCATTTGCCATAAGGTTTGTGAGGCACTAGACTCTCTTTATTTCTGCCTGCATCTCCAGCATAGGCCTGACACACAGTAGGCCACTAATACATGAGTGCTGCTAAATCCATGAGTGGAGGGATGACAACCTTACAGACCAGGAACAGCACAGGCTCAGTCAGAGCCTGTGACCTGAGGGTAGGTGGTACCTGCTGGGTGACCCAGTGTGTCTGTCCCTGGGAAGAGGCATGTTTGGGAAGCTGAAAGTAATGCATGGAGTGTGTGTGTGTGTGTGTGTGTGTGTGTGCACGCACAAGCTGCCCCTTCACATGGGCAGACACACTGGGTGACCACATGTGTTGGAGGAGCAGGTAGGCACCCAAAGCTTCCTTCCTACGCAGTCTTCTGTGTCCAAGGCTGCCCCTATCTGCTCCAAGTGTTACCCCTTCATGGAAATGTGATCCAGTCACTATCAGTGGGGCTCAGTGGGACCCAAGAACTCTGGTCAGTTCAGGGTTGTGGCATCAAGTCTGAAGGCTACTCTCAGGCCCAGGGGGAGATGACCCACTGCATGCACTTGGCAATCCAGCAGTTTCTGCGCACATACAAGTCATTCGTTTGTCCAGTAAGAACTAGTCCTTCCAGCTTATTCATTCATACAACAGACCCCTATCACATTCTTACAAATCATTCAGTCGAAACAATTCATTCAGTCAAAAGAGCACAAAAACCTTATTCTTTTACTGAACATTGACCAGGCATGTAAAACTCATTCATTTCACAAACACCAAGCACCGAAAATCTGCTCACTTATTCAATACATTTTTCAAACACCTACAATGTGCTATTGTAGGTGCTGAAGATACAGCCCTGAGCGGGACAGAGACCCCCTCCACCCCCCTGCCCAGCCATGAACTTACTTCCAGGAGAGGGAAGCCACAGAAATAAGTCAATCAAGACAGAAAACAAATTAACTTCAAAGGGCAATAAGCAGTTGAAAGGACTAAACCGTTGTGATAGGGCAGGGTGGGGGGCTGCTCTCAATAGGGGACAGTCAGAAGGGCTGGTTGTGGGGGTGCCATCTGATCCCGAGAGAGGGCGCCTGCCACGCACCGGGTATGCTGATGAGTGAGGCTGACATGCTAGAGCAGGAAGGCTGGGAGTGGCCAGTGTACGAGGCAGCAGTTCCCTCCCCCACTGTCCATTAGATGCACCAGGGGAGCTTTGTAAAAATACAGGTGTTCACCCTCCTCCCCCAGAGAGTCTGAATCAGCTGGTCTGGGGTGGGGACCAGGCCTGAGAGCCTTTTAAAAGCTTTGCAGCTCATTCTATTATGTAGCCAGGGCTGAGGACAGAGGATGGAGGGCAAAGAAAGGAGGGTCTGACACCAAGCCCTGCTTTGCCGCAAATGCAAGAGGGGGCAGACTCGTGAGCCAGAGTAGGCCTACGCAGAGGGGAAGGAGAGCCGGTGTCCCCGTGGCCCCAGCCCTGGCTGCCGTCTGGGAAGGGGCAGGTGAGGGCTGGAGGCTGCTAAGAGGGTCACATACAATGAAAATTCTTGGGTCTGAAGGGCATGGGGACCACGGCAGGAGGTTTTTCAGGGAACTGCTGCTCTGGGACGTCTTGTCCACACCCTTGGGCCCCACCCAGGGCAGCCGGCCTACCCCGTCTTCTCCTTCCTAACTTCCTCCCATACCACAGACACAATGGCTCTCATCCTTCCTTCACTGAGCTCCCAGGGGTCTGCACACACCCTGGGCTATGGGATTAGCTCACTGGATTTTTAAGCCTTTGAGTAGCTCTGGTTCCCCTTGGACTTCCAGTGGCTCTAAGCCTGCAGGGGACGAGGGTCTACCACGTGTGTTCCTGCCACACACGCAGGCTGGGGAAGGGGTGATAACATAATGCTGATGGTAATGCACACACTTGGCATGTATGGACGTGTGCTGTAATGACCTTATAAAGCAAGGACTTCCGGCATGCCCATTTTACAGACGAGGCAAAGGTCACATGGCCACGTCACCTGGCGGGTAGGTAGGTAGGAGGTAGGTGGAGCAGCTAGGATCCCCAGTCTCCTTGGTTTGCCTCCCACACCTTTGCCACTTCACTCTAAATAAGAGGTGGAAGCCCAAATGAGCATGTTGTGTGAATACGCAAATGATGTGAGTATCTTCAAAAATCAATTCGTAAGGACAAAACTCTAGGACGTCAGCAACAGCTCGGCTGACTTCAGGTTAAGGATCTGTTTTCTCAGGACACCTGGTAGCTCTTCCGGTTAGGCATCTGCTTTTAGCTTGGGTCATGATCGGGGGTCCTGGGAGCCTGATTCTCCCTCTCCCTCTGAACACCCCCCAGCTCGTGCACCCTCTCTCTCAAATAAAAAAAATCTTATTTAAAAAAAAAAAAAA
The DNA here is from genome assembly GCF_002288905.1 of Enhydra lutris kenyoni. Lineage (NCBI taxonomy): Eukaryota > Metazoa > Chordata > Mammalia > Carnivora > Mustelidae > Enhydra > Enhydra lutris. The sequence continues at coordinate 7,027,122 of NW_019154169.1, read as the reverse complement.
AAGGAATCTGTTTTCTCCCTTCTATGTCTTCCTCCACTTTACTGGAAATTCAAGCATCCATAGGACCCCTTAGAGCTCCCAGTAAACAAAATGGCCAGAACTTCCAGATGTCCCCTGAGGAAGCCCCCAGGCAGAGATCGCTCCAGCAGCCACAACACCCACAGCAGGGCCCTGAGCAGGGTCACCCGGCTGAGTACTACACTCGCAATGCTTCCGACACCACATGTGTGGATTTTCCACGCTGAACAATTCTCCAGTTCTCTGCAGATACTGACGGGGTGTCCCACAATTTAATCCCCACACTTACTACCTGGAGTCCGTGCAGGCTAAGGGCTCAGTTCCACCAGACTGCCCCCCACTTCTGATGCTAATCAGGAGTCCCCAGGTTACGCACACATCTGTCTGACTTGGCTACAAACTGGGGGTCCCACAACCCCCTCCTCAGGCTCAGTAATGGGCTGTAACAGCTCACAGAAGTGAGAGATATTTCACCTACTATTACTGGTTTCTTATAAAAGGTACAAATCAACAGTCAGATGAAGAGATACTCAAGATGAAGTCCAGAAGGGTCTTGAGTCCCATGGAATTTGGGGGTGCACCACCCTCCCAGCACGTGGATACACTCACCAACCTAGAAGCTCTCTGAACTCCGTCCTTTGGGGTTTTAGGGAGGCTGCATTATGTGGGCATGATTGATTAAATCACTGGCCATTGGCGACGCCTGCGATCTCCAGCACCCCCTCCTCTCCAGAGGTTGGGGGGTGGGGCTGAAAGTTCAAACCCTCTAATCACAGGGCTGGTTTCCCCGGCAACCAGCCCCTATCCCGAAGCTATCCAGGAGTCCACCAAGAATCACCTTATTAGCATAAACTCAGGTACGGTTGAAAGGGGGCTTATTCTACAGAACAAAAGAGGCTCCTATCAGCCACATCACTCAGAAAATTCCAAGGATTTTAGAAGCTCCTGGGCCAGGAACTGGGGATAGAGACCAAATATATATACTTTTTATTTGCACTTTTGTATTTAAGGTCAAAGAACCCAGAGAATGGATGTTTCTAACTGAAATCTTAACAGCCCCTTCACTCACACCGGTGAGGGGCCTGGGAGTCTGAGTTCCCGAGAGGCTTGTTCTCTTCCAAGTGTATAAATCAAGTACAGCTTCTTTCCCTTCCTTGGGGGAGTGGGGAGAAAGAACGGTAATTATGTGCTCAAACATCAGGTGTGCAACTATTTTATTTTAACCCAGCAATTCCATTTCTAGGAATCTGTTGCTCAGATAGTCACGCCAGTGCATGTGGAAACACAGGTGCACGGCGGTTCTGCTGCGGGGGCACTCACGCCGCCACAATGTGTTAACATGGAAGCCGTAGGAAGACCTAATAGTTCTTTGGCAGAGGACGGGCTAAATGGGTCCGGCTGCCTCTACTCCAGAGACACAATGCAGCAATGAACAGAGAAGAACAGAGAGGCAGAGCCCCCTGCCGTGAGCGCTGGAGGCCCACATGGCTGGAAGCGAACAGGTAGAGCTCACACTCAGGAGTGCTCACTATGTACTGGGCTAAGTGCTTTACACACATTAACTCATTTCATCCTGATGAAACCCTGTGAGGGAGAGGCTATCACAGGCCTCCTTTTATTTTTTTTTAAGATTTTGTTTATTTATTTGACACAGAGAAAGAGGTCACAAGTAGGCCGAGTAGCAGGCAGAGATAGATGGGGAAGCAGGCTCCCCACTGAGCAGAAAGCCCGATGTGGGCTCCATCCCAGGACCCAGAGATCATGACCCAAGCCAAAGGCAGAGGATTAACCCACTGAGCCACCCAGGCGCCCCACTGGCCTCCTTTTAAAGCCCACCCAACGGAGTCCAGAGAGGCTGAGTAACTTGCCCAAGGTCACTCAGCTGCAGAGCAGTGGCTCTGGGGTTGGAACCCAGGCAACCCTGCTCCAGAGTTCCTCCACTTGTGAAGGGAAAGGGGCAAACTGCAGAATGAAACAAAATGATATGGCTTCAACAAAAGGGGGTGGATTTCATTAAGAGAGAGAGTGAAAGCGAGAACATAAATGTCCATAAGGAAAGGACCTAGGAGGATACCCACCCAACTGTTTAACAGTGGATACATTTTTTTTTTTTCAAGATTTTATTTGTTTATTTGACAGACAGAGATCACAAGTAGGCAGAGAGGCAGGCAGAGAGAGAGAGAGAGAGGAGGAAGCAGGCTCTCTGCAGAGAACCCAACGTGGGACTCCATCATGACCCTGAGACCATGACCTGAGCCCAAGGCAGAGGCTTTAACCCACTGAGCCAGCCAGGCGCCCAACAGTGGTTACTTCTAAGGAGTAAAACCCAGGTTGAAGGTAAAAGGACAACTTTTTTTTTTTTTTTTTAAATTCTACGTGTTTGTTCTTTAATTCTTATAAACATGTAAGTTCAAGGCCCTCTCCAGGCCCCCTGTGAGGCCTGCCCTGAATCCGCATCCTGGAGAGGAGCCTCGTGAATACATCTGTATGCTTTCTTCCAGACCTTTCTGTGTGTCTACAAGGAAATGCTCACAACTGCCCAGGGCATGGGCGTCTCGGGCTTCAGGTCTACAGTTGTGAAAGTGAGCCCGTGAGGAGAAACATGGGAGGAGGGAAAGCCTGCCCCTGGAAAGCCCTGGGAGGACAGAACGCAGTTAGAACAGATGCTTCAGGGGCGCCTGGGTGTCTCAGTTGTTAAGCTTCTGCCTTCAGCTCTGGTCATGATCCCAGGGTTCTGGGATGGAGACGGGCGTCAGGCTCCCCGCTCAGCGGGAGGCCTGCTTCTCCTTCTCCCACTCCCCCTGCTTGTGTTCCCTCTCTCTCTGTCAAATAAATAAATAAAATCTTAAAAAAGAAAA
>NW_019154169.1:7001203-7024146 GCF_002288905.1 Enhydra lutris kenyoni | reverse complement strand
AAAAAAAAAAAAAAAAAAAAAAAGAACAGATGCTTCAGCAGCAATCTGGCCTTTGTTTTAGCCTGCGAGCCAGTACAGTCGGAGTCATGTGGGTTAAATACTTGTATAATTACGTGCTCATATAGAGAGATGAATTTAAAAATAATAAACAGCCTCAATAGTTGCTTTTCTTACTTATTATCAGATCTTGGAGATTTCCGGTTGTGGCAGCTGTCGCACGGGGGTTAGAAGCCAAGACGACTCAGGTTCAATTCCCAGCTCTGCCACTTAATTACCTAGACCTTGGGCAGGTCACTTAGCCTCACTACATCTTGGTTTTCTCATCTATAAAATGAGGTAATAATAGCACTTCACTCCTAGGGATGCTGTGAGGTAACGACTGCAAAGACTTCGAGTGTTCCTGCGTGAGTATTAGCTATTAACGTTTTACTTACATAATAAAAACGAAACCTCAAGCAAACAAATAGAACCAAATGTAGCCTTGGCATGAACCCTGGTGGCTCAGGGCTCAGGAGCCAGGTCACCCAGGGTGGTCGGCTTTGAACCAGAAGCTGGGCCAGCCCCTCCTTCCCAGCGGCCCGGAGCCAGGGCCACAGGGAGGTGCCCCTTCTGAGTCCATGGGGGGGTTGGGTGGGTGAGACCAGAGCGTGTTGCTCTGGCCCCCAAAACGCATGTGGAGGAAGCATCTTGTTCTAATTCTGGGCACAGTCCTACTCACTTCAAATAAGACTTTGAAACGCAGAATTACAAAAGGATGCCTCCTGGAGCAGGGGCTCTCGTGCCAGGCCCACCCAGGAGCTGCAGCAGAGCGTGTGCACTCTGGTGACGGGACCGGGCTGTGCTGGCTGGAGGCCCGATAAGGGCTCTGTGGCCGGGGAAGCCACTTCTGGGGAGACGTCGTCAGCGCCACAACCGCTGCTCCACGGCCGGCCGGCCCTAGAGGATCTGGCCCGCTCTAGCCAGGCCCACGGTCAAGCCACATGCGCTGGCATAGCCATGACATTTATTCTGATGCTGAAACTTTTTGATGAACAGCTGCTCCCTAGAACCGGGAGAGTCCTCACTATGACTGTAGGGGGCAATACTTCAGGGTCTGCTCCCACGGCTGCTGCTGCCCAGGCCGGAGCGGTGGCTGGATGTTTAGTATGTCCCCCGACGGGCTCATTCCTGTGACCAGGCCAAGCCTCCTTCAGAAGATGGTGTCTTGTCAGCATGGAGCCTGACTTGCACACTAATCCCAGCTAATTGCCACCAAAACCTGCTAAGATCACATCTGTTGGGCTTGGAGATTAAATCAATATTTGACAATCTTGATTAAATACAGCCAGGGAATCCTTGTCAAGGAACATCTGTTAAAGCCCTGTTCTTTCCATCCTGTTCTTGGGGGCCAGCCGGGGGCATCTCTGGCTCTGCTTCTCCTCACCTGAAGAGCTCTATGGAGGGATGGGGGTGGGGGGTTCCTGCGGTGGGAGGGGAGGGGAGTGAAGCTTGTTATCCTGGGGGGCACCATCTGCCAGCAGTAATCACCATACCTGCCCCTGACCCCTGGGGCTGCTGAAGGCCAGTCCCCAGCCGGGGTGAAGTGCTGCCACAGAACCCATCTTCTAATGGTCCACTGAGGCCGTGGTCTCGTCACCGCTATTTCAGAATGGAGAAACTGACCTTCTGAGAGGGGACACTGCTTCTTCAAGGTCACAGAGAGAATGGGAGGAGGAGCAGGGGCTAGACCTAGCTATGGTTGATTCCAGGGTCTACCCCATGACCAACTTGAGAGACAGGTTGTCCAAAGTAAGAACAAAAACTGGCGCTCAGGCCCCCAGGAGCCCAGACTGGAGGCCAGTTCCAACGGTCCAGTTCCTGAAACTACATGAAATAATGGCGGCCCCACTGAGAAGCACTGGCCTCACGCTTGGCCCTACTCACACCATGCAGCATCCTGAGGTGAGGACCCTACTCCTCTCCCCATTTTACAGAAGGGAACACTGAGACTCAGAGAGGCAAGCTAGCTACCTGTGAGGTAAAAGGCAGAGGGAGGACTGGAACCAGGTAGGTCAATCTATGGCCACCAGAACCACTGTCATTTCTAAAAAGCAGGGATAGAGTGCCTGGGTGGCTCAGTTGTTAAGCATCTGCCTTCGGCTCAGGTCATGATCCCAGGGTCCCAGGATCAAGCCCCACATTGGGCTCCCTGCTCCGCAGGGAGTCTGCTTCTCCCCTGTCCTTCACCCTGATTGTGCTCTCTCTTACTTGCTTGCTCTCTCTCAAATAAATAAATATTCAAAAATAAATTAAAAAAATAAAAAGTCGGGTAGAGCTGTGAACATGATGGGCCTCTATAAAGACCTGCTCTCCATCTCTCGGTGATTTAAGACGGAAATCAGGCTCATGCTGGGATCCTGCTGATTAAATCCTGGCCCCAACACAGACCAGAGCAGGCAGTAATGCCACCTCGTCACACTGCTGGAGGAGCCCGAGATGATCGCCCTGCGATACCACTCCCCACGGTAAGGGCACAGAAGCAGCACACATACATCCCTACTCAGGATTTGAAAAACATCAATGAGAACCACTCAGCAGCTGCACTCAGAGCACCCTCATGGGGGAGGGGCGGGGAGCAGTGGTCAGACACCTGAAGGCCCACAGCTGCTGCTCACCACTCTTCGCCCAGGTTCAAAGCAGTGCTGAGATCAGGGGAGTCCTCCATAGGTCTCTGCTGAGTCCAGTAAAAAGGGAAAGAGGAAGGTGAAGGGGAGGAGGAGGGGAAAGGGAAAGGGAAGGGAAGAGAAAGGGGAAAGCGAAGGGAAAAGGAAGGAAAAGGAATGGAATGGAATGGAATGGGAAGGGAAGGGAAGGGAAGGAAAGGGTAGGGTAGGGAAAGCAAGGGGAAGAGAAAAGGGAAAGGGAAAGAAAAGAAAAAACCAGACAAACCAGTCAGCGACCTGGCCAGATAACCAACTAGTCAGCCAACCAGATAACCAATAATCAACCAATCATCCAGTTAATCAACTAACTAGCCAGCTGGCCAACCAACTGGCTAACTAGCCAACTGATATCCTGTTTCTGTGTCCCTGTCCCTGTCTACTTCCATCTCGACCCCATCTCTCTGCATCGCCATCCCATGTTTCTACGTCCCTGTCCACACCTATCTGTGTCCTTCTGGGTGTGTCTCTCTCTCACACATGTGCACACACAGACGGCCATAGCTCTGCTGCTTTCTGGCTCCTGAGTCATGATCCCATGTTAACTCACCACTGAGGTTGTGTCCCAGGCCAGGCAGCCTCTGCCTGGTCCCTCCTAACTCTCTCCCACATTCCCAGAATCTGCAGGAAGGGAGAGAGGGGTAAGGAATTGGCCAAGATTATTTAAAAAAAAAAAGCAGGAGGCAGATCCCAAATTGTCTGCTGAGTAAAATCACCACTGGCACATGTGGCACTGTTTGTGCTCCCAATTTCTCATATTCCAGGAAGGATTTACACAGGTCTTGTCCAGTCTTACCCCCACCCTGACATGGAATCCTACAAGGAAGTTGGCTGGTTGGCTGCTTTAATCAGAGAATAAACTCAAAACTTCACGAAGAACATATTCGGAAGTGGTTCAGAAGAATGGCATACTCTCTCTTATAATTAAGAAAAAAAATGTGTATTAAAAAAAATCTCCATGCTACATATTTTATATCCATATGACCACCTAGGATGATGCAGAGCAAAGATCTGGAAAAGCGGTTTCTACTGTAAGTGGTCACCCCAGGGAGGGGAGGGACAGTGTGTGCGCGCGTGTGATCGTCCTATCCTCAACCTCCTGGCTCCCAACCTTCTCAAAGTCACATGTCTCCACTTGGCCACCATCGCAGACCACCTGTACTAATATTTGCTTAAGATAATCCTTTCAACCAGCTCACTTACTAAAACCTTAATAATTGCACCAGTATTGGAGTCATATTTTTTTCTAAGGCTCCTCAAACAAAATTCATGAATATGAACATTTGTAAAGCTTGTCTGTGTGTCCATGGAAATGAGCTTTGGTCCCAGAAATGTGCTGACGTCAAACCCAGAACGCAGCTTTCAGACAGGATTCTGAGCAAAAGAGGCATGATTTCATTTATATGAAGTTCAAGAACAGGCAGGATGCAATGTTACTTCGGGTTACTCTCCTCGGCGAACAAACCTTCAAAAAGCAAGAAATGGTGACCATGGAAGTCTGGAAGAGTAGAGGCTTCCGGGGGAGGGAGAGGGTTCGGATGGTGGGGTTACAGAGATGGTTCTGGGGTACTGGCAAGATTCTCTTCCTTGATGTGGGGGTTTTATGCGTGCTTGCTTCATCACTGTTCACTAAACTGTGTATTTACCTTTTACACACTTCTTGGTGCAAGTGTTAGGTTTCTCAATACCAAAGTTTTAAAGTCTCTTGCACTGTATCAGTTCATTTTAAACAATGAGCTTGTACTCTTGTATGACACACGCAATTTAAAAAAAAAACAGATAAGACCCTCTTTGAGGGTCACCTATGTGGCTCAGCAGGTTAAGGGCCCGACTCTTGGTTTCGGCTTATGTCATGATCTTGGGGTCCTGGGATGGAGCTCTGCATTGGGCTCTGTGTTGAGTGCAGAGTCTGTTTGAGATTCTCTCCCTCTCCCTCTCCATCCCCCCCACCCCTGCCAGCTCTCTTTCAAATAAACAAATAAATAAAATCTTAATAAAAAAAAAAAAAAAAAAAAAAGATGAGACCCTCTTTGAAGACCTGTGTGTGTTCGTACACACACCCAGAGCCACCCCAGTCACTCTCACTCCCCTGGCTCAAAATTCACTTTCTCTCCCATGAGAAGAGTTTGCACTTCCCAGAACCGGCAGAGCCACTTCACTGGGCCAGTCGAGCACAAACATCCTGGGTGTGCTGGGGGACCGTGCACTTCCTCCTGGGCCCGGGGGAGGCGGTGAGAGCAGGGGCTACATGCACAGCAGCAGTTCTGGGACAGCTCACCACATGACACTGGGGGACAAAGAGGCAAGGACCCATGTCCACCCGGAAGAGGGCTTACAGGGCAGAGGAGCTGCGGGGCCACGCTAGCACGCATCCTAGCTCTGCCCCTGCAGGGATCCCACAGTGAGCTCTAGAAAGACTCTAGTCCTGTCCCTTGACTAGGGGCAGAGCCTCTTGTGGGCCCGAGGACCAGCTGGCAGATGGCGAAAGCCTGCAGCTCTGTTTGGACAACACTATAATCAAACATCCTGCCCCGGGGTACTAAGACCAAGGCAGGAGGGCTGGAAGCGGGTAGTAGGCCCTCAGAAGCCTAAAACAATGGCTCTCCAGGAGCCCAGGACACCAGGAAATCAGCCACTCATTCCTAGGACAGCTTTCTTCTTCTTCTTTTTTTAAATGTTCACAGTTGATGGAACCTTTCTAGAGGCAATCTGGCAACAGCTTTTAAAAATGTTCTTACCCTCTGAGCCTGTAATGCTACTTCTGGGAACTGATCCCAAAGAAACAATGGAAATGAAGAAAAAAATTTATGGCATTGGTTAGAAAGCAAAAAAGGAGAACCGACCCCAATGTCCAACAACAGGAGAATGGGTAAATAAATTACCACACGTCTCACTGTACAACCTTAGGATGTCAAACATTTATATACGTGTACAGATGCAGTCACAGAAAAAAGCCTGAAAAAAAAAAATGCTCAAAAATGCTAACTGGGGTTAGGTCTTGATGCTGGGACTCCCAGTGATTTCTGAAAATGTGCTCATTCTACCTTCCTGTAGTCTCCCAAATTGCCTTTAATGAATGTGTTTTCAAAATCAGGGAAACAAAGCAGGAAGTATCCATTCACATAACTGATTTCCATTCACCAGATGCATATTTCCTGGGAACCAACTATGTAAGAAAGCAGTGAAGGACGTAGACCCTTCTCACATGCATGACCTGAGTGTCTTTACCAAGTACATGTGTCAGCACAAAGTGAGCCAGGGACAGGATAAAGGGTAAAACACGGCGCTGCACAGTGGGTGGTCAAGGAAGGTTGCACGGAAGGGGTGGTGGTAGGCGAGGGGGACAGAGGCAGCAGGTGCAAAGGCCCCAGCATGGTTGGAGGCATGTAGGTAACGAACCCGATGAGCAGCAGAGTCCCGGGAGGAGGCTGGTCGGCCAACCCTGGAGGGGGAGGGGAAGGAGGGGCATGGCCCAGAACAGGGACAGCGCTGGCACAGAGAAGGCGCAGACCAGAGAGGATCTGGCCATTTCCTCACAAGAAGAAGAGCTCCACGGCCCTCAGTCCACAGCTGAATACCAGGTGGGTACAGGGCGCTGTGCCAGATCATGTCACCAAAATGCGGGCTGTCACTCCTTCTCTTGCTCTCGCACTCCTCAGACCAGAGCACGATGGAGATACAAACACACAAGCCATTTCAGGTCAGTATGTTTGGGCCAACATCAGCTGCCAGGGCTGGGCTCAGCTTTAAGAAAAAACAGACAACCTTCCAAACAGAAGCCAGCCCCAGCCCTCCTACGGCGTGGGATGTACCTCAAAGTCCTTCCCATGCAGGTCTTCATGGGCTCACGGGCGCTGCTCAGGAGGCCCGGAGGCCAGGAACCTCACTCCCAATGGGCAGAGGAGGAGAATAAGCACCGGGCAGCGTCCATTCTCGACAAGAACTCAAGACCTCAAGACCTCAGTAGGAGACTATGTTACGCGCCATTGGGGGGCTGCTCCGGACACCGAAGGGCCTCACACTTGCAGGTGCATGACCTCCAGTGCTGTGCAAATCCAAACGCCCCCTCCTTTCTTGAGAGAAGTCCGCATCTGTCTGCAGCAGCAGGATGCCCATCCAAAAAGCCCGCTATCCCAGGTTCCCTTGCAGCTCGGGCCAACTCTGTGTCCCATTCTCGGCAGTGAGAGGTTAAGTGGAGGTCTGCGGGGGGGGGGGGTGGGGTCTTCTAGTAAAGCTCCTGCTTTCCAGGAGAAAGGAGTAAGCTCTTCCCCTTCCACATTTCTCCTCCCTGGAATGTGGATGCCATACCTGGAGGTGAGGCAGCCATCTTGTGATCATGAGCCACATGCTGAGGACGGCAGGGCAAGGAGTCAGAGGAGCCCACTCTCCCAGCCAGAGGCCCTGCCCCAGGCTCCCCATACCCCCTTTCCCTTCCTACGTGCCACAGAAGAACTGTCGCTTTAGTTAAGCTACGGCTTGCTGGCTTCCTGTTACTGGTAGCAGACTCCAGTCTTGACATCCCACTCGGATCCTCATTTTACATATAAGGAAACTGAAGCTCTATGAGGGGACTTCACTAGCCCAAGGTCACGCAGAGCTAGGAAGAGATGAGGCTGGATGTGAGCCTGTATCCCTAACCACGTCGTAGCAGCATCTTGAATCTCAGTCAGGAGTACTGGCTTTGGGGAAAGCTTGGCTTCGATTCGCTTCTCCATTTCGTTGCCGCCTTGTGGATCCCCCACACCAGAAGCATGAGCCCCACAAAACACGGACTCTCTACTGTTCCCTCCCCACCACACAAAACAGCGCTGGCAGGTGGCAGGCACTGAACACACATGCTCAAGGGGCAATGACTGAACACCCCGAGAAGGGCGAGTGACTCTTCTGGAGAACAGAAATGCCTCCCCTTAACTTCCCAGGGGGCTGGGAGGGCTCACTGAGGAATAACTATAAACCACATGGCACGGGTCCAATTAAGTGCCCAATAAGAGATTCCATATTACCAAAATGGAGGCTGTAGACCTCCTCTTCCAGAGACCTTTCCTCATGACCAAACAACGGTTTTGCCACCTCTAGATGATTTTTTTTTTTTTTTAACTTGGGTCCAAAGATGATTTCTCTCTGCCAAATATCTGTAACTCACAGGCCAAACACACCCAGAACTCCCAGCTACGTCCCAACCCGTGGACCTGGAGTAGTGCCCCTGCCTCCCTCCTTGGCCTTGGGCTCTGCCAGCAGTAACCGCCCCACACTTTGCACATCGACCCTTCCTCTTCCTTAGGCCCGCTTCCCAAGCTGCCTCCTGAGTGATGCCTTCCTGACCCCACCCCCACCCCCTCTCCTGGGAAGCCCCGGGGCCCCAGTCTGGCCTAGCCTCTTTCAGAGGCGGTGTCTGCAGAGGCCATCTACCTGGCACTCCTGCTGGGTACGGCCAGCACTGCATCTGCCCACGCAAGCCCCGCTGGTGGGAGCAGGCACCACCCCTCCTTTCCCACCTCCCTGGGGCTTCGGGGCCCCTAGAAGAGATGCTTGTGGACATCCGGTGAACAGGAGAATGAAGATCACATGACCTGACATTTATCTGGGTCTCCAAAGCACCCGGCATTGTTCTACGAGCTTTATGCAGATTCACCCTTTCGCTCAGCACAACGATCCTTTGAGAGGTACTATTTCCATCTCCGTTTTATACACCAGGAAACTGAAGCGCAAGGTCACACTGCTGGTAAATGGCAAAGCTGGGTTCCAATCCTGCTGACTGACTCCAGAGTCCATGCTTCTAACCTCTGGGCTCTGCTGCCTTGTTGCATGAGCAAATGCACCCATGTCCATGGCAGGAAGAAAAAACCCCGGGGTCAGGCCTAAGCGGAAGGCAGAGGTCACTCCCTAAGCCAGAGCAAACATTCTCACTGGCGTCCCCATAACATTCCAACCCTATTCTCCTTTGCTTACCTGCCAATATTGATGCTGAAAAAAACAGACATTCATTTTTCTTGCTGAGAAATCTGCTGGAAATCTGCTAGATGGGGAGGGTGGGGTGAGCTTCCTGATAAAAGAGCAGAAACATGGTCCTGATTGGCTCCCTGTGTCCTGCCTTGTGGCTATGACAGGATGTGATAGCTGGAGCCACAGCAACCATCTTGCAACCTTGAGGAAAGGCTAAAAATGGTTTCAGAAGCACACACCTGGGCTTCTGACATGTGGAGCTGTTGAAGCATTCTAGAACTGCAGAGTATCTATTACTTATATTCAAGGCTGAGATACAAAGTATTTAGAAACCAGTATGGCGCAGGCAATAGGCAATTAAAATGGATGGCAGCTGGTGAGCACTGCCAAACACCAGTCCTGCATTGAATCCAAATACTTGAATGCAAGCGCCTCGAGGACGAGTATCCATGCCAGTTCTGTTCACTGTTGTCTCTCAGCACCAGCACAGTGCTCGGCACACAGTCAGCGTCTGGTGAATGATCCTGACCGACTTCCCTGGAGATCTGCAGAGGGTCGCTGACAGCGCAGGCACCAGAGTCTGCTGCACCAGGCCACAATACCATGTCATACCTCCCAGCTCTGAAAAAGGTGGCTTCATCTCCCTTAGCTGTATTTACCTCACAGGGTTTGGGAGGGAACTTTGCTTTTTTTTTCTTTTTAAGATTTTATTTATTTATTTGACAGAGATCACAAGTAGGCAGAGAGGCAGGCAGAGAGAGTGGGGGAAGCAGGCTCCCTGCTGAGCAGAGAGCCTGCTGAGCAGAGCCCGATGCGGGGCTCGATCCCAGGACCCCGGGATCATGACCTGAGCCGAAGACAGAGGCTCGACCCACTGAACCACCCAAGCACCCCTGGGAGGGAACTTTGATAAGCCCTGGATGTGCAGCTCTTAGACAGGACCTGATGTGATGCCGGGAATGTGTGCTCGCTGCTATTGCCCTCTACTTCTTTCATCCTGTCGGTCTCCTTGCTTCTCAAATGGCTACCATGATCTGTCTCTCCTTTAAGGAGATAAAATCTGAAAAAGTATAGGAGAAAGCACCCTGCAAGCAAATGGCAATTCTTATCTTAGACTCAGCGCAGTGTGCCAGCTAAGAGCGTGGAGTCAGAGTGCGGTTTGCCTGAGCTCGAATCCCAGCTCGGCCATATGACTTCGGCCAGCCACTCAAGCTCCCTGTGCCTCAGTTACCTCACCTGTAAAATGGAAATAACAGAAATACCTCCCTCACAGGGCTGACATGAACACTGAGTGAGTTAATATGTAGGGGTGCCTGGGAGGCTCAGTCAGTTAAGTGTCCCATCCGTGATTTTGGCTCAGGTTGCAATCTCAGGGTTGTGAGATCGAGCCCCGTGTCAGGCTCCACGCTCAGCTGTGGAGCTACTTGAGATTCTCTCTCTCCCTCTCCCAGCTCATGGTCTCTCTATCTCTAAAAGTAAATGAAAAGAATCTTTTTAAGAAATGAGCTAATACATAAAGCTGTGGAGCAGAGCCTGGCTCCACCAGGAATGTTAGCTGATGTGACTTGGGCAAGCGACTTAACTCTTTTCTCTAAGAGTACTAGTCATAATGACCTCACAGGATTACTGTGAGAACTAAATAAGTTAATCCATGTGAAGTGTGAAGTACTTGGAACAGGCCTGCTTTATGAGAAGCACCCAGTTTCTTGGTTTTTAATTTTATCTATTTATTTGACAGAGAAAGAGACATGGAGAAAGGGAACACAGGCAGGAGGAGTGGGAGAGGGAAAAGCAGGCTTCCTGCCAAGCAAGGAGCCCGATGCGGGGCTTGATCCCAGGACGCTGGGGTCATGACCTGAGCCAAAGGCAGATGCTTAACCTCCTGAGCCACCCAGGCGCCTCTGCGAAGCGCCCAGTTACTGTTAGCAATCCTTATCATCTCTAACTGGGGGCTCTCTTGAGGACGGACTGCCGACCCTTCTATTTAACTCCCGCATGTTGCTGAACTCCCTTGTCTGCATATCTGGCACCACCTGTGGTCCTGGAGGCTACTCCAACCCCACAAAGCTGGGAGCTCCAGGAGTGTGCGGCTCTGCCTCTAGGCACAGAGTCCTGGGGAAGGCGTTCCTTAGGTCACGGCACTACCCAGTCCTCTGACAGGAACAAAGGGAGTGTGTTGTCCAAATCTAGGGTGGGGGGAGCTTGTAGAAGATCCCTTCAGCAAAGGAAGAAACTGTAACCATGGGCAAATGGCTTTGAGCCTCCCAAGGGAGGCCCGTCCCAGGCAGCAGTGGCCAGCAGCTGGCAGACAAGGCCCAAAGAGCGGCCTCAGATTTCTTAGGAGACCACGGGACTCCAGGGTCCCAGATGGAGCCTATCACCAAGCAACGCACCCCTGCCCAGGCCATTTAGATGTTCTGGTTTTCTCATCTATACAATGGGTATCAATTTCCCTGACTGGTCCATTGCCTGGCCACCTCTGGCCCTGATCTGTATCACAGGGGACTACATTTCCCAGGATTCCTGGTTAAGTTCAGCCAATAGGGGTGCTTCTCCCTCTCACCCTCCACCCCTACTGCCCTTGGCTCAGTAATACCACCTCCCCCTTGAACCCCTCTAGCTCTGGGTCTAGTCTCAGGACTGCCTCCCTTTCCCTGTTTGGTTTCCCTGTTCCTCCATCACTCTTTTAACCAGATTCTTGGAGTCCAATTCCTTCCACCTAGAATACCTGGAATAATACCTAGAAATACCTAGATGCCATTTTCCTGAGATACACCTGTCTCGCCTGCATTTTAGGGGCATCTGAGAATGAAGAGAGGAGATGCACCTGGAAGGTGGAAAGCACCACATAAATCAATGATTATTTTATGGAAACAGCCTCCACTCTTCCACAAGGCACAGGCACATGGTGAGACTGGCGTTTAAACCCCTCCCAAACAAAACAATCCTATGTTGGAGAATTGCTTCAAACTAATCCAAAATCTGAAGGCGGGGGTGCAGGGATGGATGAAGCGTGCTTGGCCATGTGCCAGGAACGACAGGCTCAGGTGACAAGCCTGTACCTGCGGGTTCTGTATGCTCTTCTTTCTACCTCTGGAAATATTTGAAATTTTCCATTATTAAGACAAAAACCAAGAGGCAAGAAAAAACTGGTCCCTGTTCTGTGAGTGGGGGAACTAACTGGAAGAAGCTTTTTTGAAGGCCATTTGTCAGTTATTAACACCAAGCACAGCTGTGAACCCAGCGACTCCAACATCAAGAGAAGTGCAAACACGAATAGTTAATAACACTGACCACGGGCCGGCACTTCATATACACGTTATACATCATATGTTTATTAAAGCCCCTGAGCTAGGGGCACCTGGGTGGCTCAGTGGGTTAAAGCCTCTGCCTTCAGCTCAGGTCATGATCCCAGGGTCCTGGGACTGAGCCCCTGGGACTGAGCTCTCCGCTCAGCGGGGAGCCTGCTTCCCCCCTCCTGTCTACTTGTGATGGCTGTCAAATAAATAAAATCTTAAAAAACAAACAAACAAACAAACAAACAAAATAAAGCCCCTGAGCTAGATACAGTTACTGTCTCCGTCTTACAGAGGAGGAAACCTGAGGCTCTGGATGTCAAAGTGAGAGGTTGAAGTCCCAACCCCAGTGCCCTGGAATGTGACTGAGTTGGGAGATTAAGGCCTTCAGCGAGGTAAATTAAAAGGAGACCATCAGGGTATGTCCTAATCCGATCTGACTGGTGTCCTTGTAAGGAGAGATCAGGACACAGAGTGCGGGTGCGAATACGCAGAAGCAGCTGGGCAGCGGAATCAAGATGCAGGCCCAGGTCACTTGGCCCCTTGCCACCCTTAACAGGACGGCGACAACACTGCAAACTGTTCACAGTGGTTCTGTTCTCTCCGGGAAGTGAGACTGGAGGGGGGTGCGGGGAAAGGAGGAGCAAGATTCTCAATGTTTACCTTCTATATTTCTATAATGACATTTTTAAACATTCACATATCACATTTTAAAAAATTAAAAATAAAACCACATACGTGCAAATGAGTGTATACCACCCACCCAAATGTGGGAGAGAGGAGTATATCCAGGCCTGATTTGTCTTTTTACAAGTTTCACTATAATCTCTCTCAAGCTTCCTAAAAAGCCGGCAGAGAGAAGCCAGAAATGCCTCCACAGGCGGATAAACTGCGGTGAATTAAAAGAAAAGAGAGGGTAAAATATCCGAATGTTCAGATATTTTACAACCCTCAGTCGTGACGACGGGGATAATAAGTGCTGGTATTTTCACATCACACAGATGCTAGCTACTGTCCCCAAGCCTTTATTTTTATTTTATTTTATTTTTAAAGATTTTATTTATTTATTTGACAGAAAGAGAGAGAGATCACAAGTAGGTAGAGAAGCAGGCGGAAGGAAGGGGGAAGCAGGCTCCCCGCTGAGCAGAGAGTAATGCCGATGCCGGGCTTGATCCCAGGACCGTGAGATCATGACCTGAGCTGAAGGCAGAGGCTTAACCCACTGAACCACCCAGGCAACCCCCACCAAGGCTTTAAATGTATTATCTCTTTATATCTTCAAACTATCTTAGGATACAGATACTACTGTCATTTCCATTTTCTTTTTTTTTTTTTTTAAAGATTTTTTATTTATTTGACAGACAGAGATCACAAGTAGGCAGAGAGGCAGGTAGAGAGAGAGGAAGGGAAGCAGGCTCCCTGCCGAGCAGAGAGCCCGATTCGGGGCTCGATCCCAGGACCCCGGGATCATGACCTGAGCTGAAGGCAGAGGCTTTAACCCACTGAGCCACCCAGGTGCCCCTGTCATTTCCATTTTCTACTTCAAGAAACTCAGGCTCAGGGAGGTTGAGCAACCTGCCAGGTTAGATGGCAGGATCAGGACATGAACCTTGGCCAGCCCACTCCAGAGCATGGCCCTGATGACCGCGTCCTTCCTGCTTCGTTTCATCTCTGGATGGGCCACTCATGCCGAGGGAGGCCTGAGTCTGGTAACAGGTGCAGGAGGAGGCAGGAAGGAGCCTTCAGCCAGACCAGCAATCTGAGACGCCAGCTCCACTGGTGCGGCACAAATAAGGAAGTTGAAGAAAAGCAAACAGTGACAAGTGAATGGGGAATGCAGGACTCTGCTGCACTCTGGGGTGGCGCATGGGCCACAGCCGCCTCACGGACAACACCCTGGCCATTCCTGGGGGGAAAGCAATGCCTGTCTCCTGCCCTAACATGAACCCTGGATCCAAACCCCACAGACTTAGAGGGACACAGGTATGGGGGTGCTCACAGAGTACCGTCTACGGCGGTGGGGAGCTGGGGATGACCTGGGTGCCACACTGGGGACTGGAAACACGAGGAGTGACAGATACACCTCAGGTACCACTGCCCAGTGGACAGACACAACACACTGGAGGTCACAGAGTGACCCGGCTTATCTCAAAACCTGCTGTTGGGGGAAAAATCAGAAGAAACAGACTGAGATACGAAGCCCCAAACCACTTCTGGAAGCTCTTATTCAAACCTCAATGTATATTTTGCAAGGATATGTACATAGCTCTAGACACACCACACACACCTCAGAGTGGGGGAAGGAAGGGAAGGACAGAAAATGAAGGAAGAAGGAAGAAAAACCTAACCACTGAGAAAGGAGGCAGCACACACACCGTTTCTGCCAATAGACACGTGGTCTGTGGGAGACCAACTCTACCTGTCTGGGTAGATGAACAGGCAGAAGGCAGAAACGACACAAATCACTATGTCTTCAAAAGAAAACCATATTTCCATGTTCTCAAATGCAACCAGCTGTTGGGCCTGACAGTTTTTTAATTTAATGAGCCTGGGTCAGGGACCGAGTTTGGAGGCTCTTCCCAGCTGTGGCAGGCATCTGGTTTTCTGCTCTCTACCCATTCCCTCTCCTCCTGGATAATGGACCCAACCGGTCAAAGGCGATCAAGATATGGCATTCCTCAGGTGATCTGATTGGCCTGGTGAAAGGGGGAACATGACCCAAGCGGGACCGATCACAGACTAAAGGAAATATTTATAACCCATGAGGGTTGGGCTTTTCTTCCCCTCTCTAATGTCTGTGGACAAGAAAGCAAGTGGCCCTGACGGTCACTGGCAGCCATTCTGGGGCAAAGAGGCATATGTCTATCTACATCTACAGCTATTCCTGTATCTGTATCTCTCCGTACTAGGTTGAAGCTAATGCTGAGAACCTGAGTCCTTGATGATAGACATCTGAGCTGCTGATCCTACCCCCACTTTACTACCACCGCCCAATGGACCCTGAGACATGTTAAATTTCTTTGCTATTTGGCCAAATGACATCAGGGTTTTGCTACTTGTGACTAAGAGCATCCTAACCGGGACCCACAAACGAGGCAGCCGTTTTCTATTACCAAGGAAACACCTCTGCAAGAGAGAAAGGGGGGCTTCGGAGACACCCTGATCCCGACACAAGGAGATTATTTACAGGTCTCAGGTTGCATGTCCCCTGCCCGCGCAGACGGCCCCACACGCAATGTCGCAGATGCAGCCAGTTGCGTGGTCCTTTGTGCGCAAGGACTCAGGAACCTCCCACGGTGGATGACTTTGTTGCCCTCATTCATCACAAGAGCCGAGCTGCAGTAAGCATCCTATGTTCTATTTCTCCGGATACCGGCAGGGGGTTAATCCCCAGCTGGCTGGAGATACAGAGGACAGCGGACAAGAAAGCCCAGCCCGGGCCCTCCTGCAGCGGCTCTGTTCCTGAATCAAATGTCGGACTTCTGGACCCGGGCTCCCCGAAGATCTGACAACCGCAGGGCTCTCTGAACTAGCACGTGGCCCGAAGTCCTCAGCGAGGAGACCCCACCAGCTTCGGCGGATCACCGTTCCATTGGGATCAAGGCAAAGGCCCAGCCGAAACAACTGAGAACTCAGAGAGACCCAAGCCCTGTGGTCAGCCTGTGCTGGCAGCCCCGTGACCATGGGCCAGAAAGTTCACCAGCATGGTCTCGGCTGTAGAACACCAATGGAAGTACCCCTCTCACAGGACTGTCATGCCGACACAGTGGACGGACACGCGTCAAGTGCTTAGTGTGAAGCCTGGCACAGAGCAAGGGCTCAATAAATATGAACCATTTTATTATCGTTATGATTTGCTGGATGATATTTAATTACTGAGGTCTGATCACCTGTGCACCTGTTCTGAGTGCACAGGTTAATGAATTTTGACCTATGTCTACACCTGTGTGATCCACACACCGAACAAGACATAGGGACTGGCTGATAACGCTTATTAATGGAGTAAAATGTGTTCTTAGGGACTCGTGGTGGCATGTGGGTAATCATCAAGCCATTTTCCCCATCTGAACGACAAGGCTGCAGCCAGGACACCTTCCTTGCACACAAAGCCCCTTCCCAGACTCGTGCGGCCAAATCCGCAAATTAGGATCTCAAGTTGCCTCCACTCCTCTCCCTGGGGCGCTGGGCTGCCGCACCCTAAAAGGCTCACCAGCCGGTTCATTTGTCTCCATGCTCAGGTTCCCGTGCGGTAGCTCTCTCCTACCAGATTCTTACACCCAGGTCTCTCCTGCAGCAGCCAGGCTCATTCAGAAATGCTGATGTGGCTAGGTCCCTCCCCTGCCCGAACCCCTTGGAGGCTGACCTCGGGATGAAGGGATAACCTCTCCAATCCACGGCCACTCCTCTCTGACCAGAGCCACCCTCCACTCCCCCTGACTCTCTCCTTCAGTCTCACTGGCAACTTGTTTGAAACAGAAATTGTTATCGAGGAAACTGCAGACTCACATGTACGTGTAAGACACCATAAGGTGCCACATACCGGCACACCCCACAGAGACCACAGGGTCCGTTCTAGGCCAGTAATATGGTGATTATTTCAATAAAGTGACTCAAATGAATTTTGTTTCTCATGCATATAAAAGTTATGTTTTTTTTTAAAAAAGAGTTTATTTATTATTTATTTGAGAGACAGAGATTACAAGTAGGCAGAGAGGCAGGCAGAGAGAGAGGAAGGGAAGCAGGCTCCCTGCTGAGCAGAGAGCCCGATGCGGGCTCAATCCCAGGACCCTGGGATCATGACCTGAGCCAAAGGCAGAGGCTTTAACCCATTGAGCCACCCAGGTGCCCCAAAAGTTATATTTAGACTATAATGTCTTTTTAAAGTGTGCAATAGCATTATGTTTAAAAAACCCCAATGTAGCTATCTTAATTTAAAAATATTTTATTGCTAAAAAATGCGGACCATCGTCTCTGCGCTTTCAGAGTCGTAATCTTTCTGCTGGTGGAGGGTCTCAGCTCGGTGTTGGTGGCTGCAGACTGATCGAGGTGGTGGTTGCTGAAGGCTGGGGGGTGTGGTAATTTTTTAAAAAGACAATGGTGAAGTTTGCCACATTGATCAACTCCTCCTTTCACAAATGATTACTGTTCACATGCGATGCTGTTTCAAAGCATTTTACCCCCGAGGAGACCTGCTTTAAAAGAAAAGTCAGTCCTCTCAGAGCCTGCTGGTGTTCTATCCACTAGGTCTATGTCATGGTCTAAATCCTCAGGTCAACAGTCTTCACAGCATCGTCACCTGGAGGAGATTCCATCTCGAGAAACCACTTCCTTTCCTCACCCATGCTCCCAGGTCCCGTCCATCAAAGTTCGATCATGAGATCGCCGCAGTTCAGTCCCATCTTCAGGCTCCACTTCCAGGTCAAGTTCTCTTGCTGTTTCCCCCACATCTGCAGCGGCTTCCTCCACTGAAGTGCAGAACTCCTCGAAAACCAAGAGTCGGATGCTCAACCGACTAAGCCACCCAGGCGCCCCAATAAGACATGTTTCTTAAATAGTAAGACTTGAAAGCCACAGTGACTCCGTGATCCGTGGGCTGCAGAATGGGTGTTGTGTCTGTCAGCAGGCAGGAAACCCTGATCTCACTGTCCACTTCCATCAGAGCTCTTGGGTGACCAAGTGCCTTGTCCGTGAGCGGTAATATTTTGAATCTTTTTTGTTTCTGAGCAGCAGGTCTCAGCAGTAGGTTTAAACCATTCTGCAGACCGTGCTGTAAACAGATGTGCGGCGGCCATCCGGGCTTGGCTGTTCCAGGTACAGAGCACAGGCAGAGTAAGATGGGGCATAACTCGTCCAGGTCTTGGGATCTTCAAAACAGTCCAGGAGGGGCGCCTGGGTGGCGCAGTGGGTTAAAGACTCTGCCTTTGGCTCAGGTCATGATCTCAGGGTTCTGGGATCGAACCCCGCGTTGGGCTCTCTGCTCGGCAGGGAGCCTGCTTCCCCCTGTCTCTCTGCCTGCCTCTCTGTCTACTTGTGATTTCTGTCAAATAAATAAATAAAATCTTAAAACAAAACAAAACAAAACAAAACAGTCCAGGAGCACAGGTTTCAACCGAAGTCACCAGCTGCATTCCCCCTACTGGGAGAGTCAGCCCGCCCTTCCAAGCTTGAAAGCCAGGCATTGACTTCTCCCCTCTAGCTACGAAAGTTCTAGATGGCATCTGTGTAATGGTTCATCTGCACTGATGCATGTTATCCATAGTCTGCTCCCTTTGGCTCCTGAGCAGGCTACCACGGTACGGAGGTACCAGAGCTGGTTTAACTGTTCATCAGCTGAAGGACATCTAGGCTGGTTCCAGTTTCCAGCTGCCGGGAGAACAATGGTGTGCAGGTTTTTGTGTGAATGTGAGTCTTATTTCTCTGGGACAGATAAATGCCCAAGACTGTAACGGCTGGGTCACAGGATAGTTGCATATTTAACTTTAAAGAAATTGCCCGTCTGCCCTGTGTCGGGCTCCCTGCTCACTGGGGAGTCAGTCTGCTTCTCCCTCCCCCTTTGCTCCTCCCCCTGCTGTGCACTCTCTCTCTCTCAATCTCCCTCTCAAATAAATAAAATCTTTAAAAAAAAAAAAAAAAGAAACTGCTAACCTGTGTTGGCAAGTGGCTTACCATTTGATATCCCCAACAGCGGTACTAGAGCGCCAGTTTCTTGACAACCTTTTCATCAGCAACTTCGGTTCATTCATTCAACCCAGACTGACCGAGCAGCTCCTGTGCTCCAGGTACTACCCTAGAAACTATTCTGGGTTTACAGTCACAAACAAGATGCGTAATCTGTAGCATATAATCCGTATCACCAGAGGATTGTATATGCTGAAGAGTGTAGGCAGGCAACACAGCAGACAACAAACTGATCATGATAAGCGCATCGGAGAAAATCCACAGCAGCGCGATAAGGAGTGTGTGTGCAGGTGGGGGGGGGGGCGGTCACGGCACAGTGATTAGGAAGCCAGATGGCCTGGGTTTGAATCCTGTTCTGCCACTTTCTAGCTGTGTGGCTCAGATGAGTGAGCTGCTTATCTGTGCCTCGGTTTCCTCATCTATAAAACTGATCGTATCTCCCTCCTGGGGCTGTTGGGAGGACTAAATGAGTGAACAATAGCCAGAACACACTTAAAGCAAGCACCGGGCCTGGATGGGGAGCCCATCTGTTTAAGAGGCTCTGTAAGAGTCTCTTGGCTGCGTGGCTAGCACAGCTAAGGAGCCCCAGTTGCAAGCTTTGTGGATTTCCCAAGACGCAAGGCACCCAACTGGAGGGAGGCCACCCTCCCTGGGATCAGAACCCTCCTCGCTCTGGGAGCAGGCAGCCGCGGGCACTGCAGAGCAAGGGGCAGCGAGGGCCCCCACTCACCGAGCCACCGACAGAGGCCCCTCCTGCAGAGTGGGTGCTCAGGGTACCCAGATATCTCTGCACCCCAGGAGTCTGACACCATGCCCAGGCTGGAGGGGGCGCTGGCAGGGGGCCCCCCCAAGACAACTGGCCCACAAAAGCAGCTATTTCCTGGGCCGGGCTGAGGAGACAAAGGTAATTAGGAAACTCCCCTCCCCGGGGCCTGGCCCAGAAGAGGGAACCGAGAGAACATTCTGGTTGGCATCTTATAAAAGAAACAGGGAACCAGGGAGGGAGTGTGCTGTTGGCAGCTCCGGGTCTGGGGGGAAACAAGGCAATCTTCATGGGGAGCGCACTGGGTCCCTTCTTGAAGAGGAAGAGCTCCCAGGTCAGCAAGGCCCAGAGACTTTCTGAGGTGGAGACAGGGCTGCTGGGACCTGTGCTGTGGGCCTCCCCATGGCCTGGCCTGGGCTGGCAAGCCACTGCCTTCCCAGGGAGATGTGAGCCTGGAACCAGGGCACCTTCTCCTTATCGAAGGCTCCTTTCAACCCTGCACACTGGCCAGACGACAGTGGGCTTCCAGGTGCCAGGGTCTGGGGAGGGCTGGAGCGTCTGCTCATGCCACCCCCCCACCCCTCGCCGGCACCACCTTGCAGCAGTGGTACACACTGTCCCCCACCGCCCCCAGCTTACAGAGGTGGTACACGCTGTCCCCCCCGCCGCCGCCCCCCGAGCTTGCAGCGACAGTACATACTGTCCTAGGGAAAGGAGTCAGGACACTAAGCCTTGAAAGCGCAAGCAGGAGCTAAAAACCAAACCGAACCGAACAATGTCACTGCTCTCCTTAAAACCCTTCCGTGGCTCCCAAGGGCTGTGGGATTAAAGTCTAAATCTCTTACCACCAGGCCTGCGGACTCAGTGCCGCCCCCCCACACCGCCCCGCGCCGACTCAGGGCACACATCAGGTCCCTCCAACATGTTTTAGCCACACACCATCTCAGGGCCTCTGCACAAGCTATTCTCTCTGCCCCAGACACCTCGCCCCTGGGGGAGTTCCTCTTCATCCTTCAAGTCTAGGCTGAAGAGGCACTTCTTCAGGAAAAGTCTCCTCAGACCCTCCCAGACCCACTCCCCTGCTTCAAATAAGACCCTCATCTCCCGCCCTGCTACTCTCTCAAGGCAACTTGGCTTTTCCTTAAGAGTTTAACTGCCAGTTAAATTATGTGGTTATTTGAGGGATGATTTGATATCTATCTCCCCCACCAGCTGGTGAGTGCCGTGAAGTCAGAAAAACGGTAATGATATTATTACTTTCAACAACAGCTCACACTGATTAACACCTCTGGTGTTTCACCACATTATCTCCCTGACTTCATAGGACAGCTCTGTGGGGTCAATACTGGTATTATCCCATTTCAAAGATGGGGAAGCCATGTCAGTCCTGCCAGGGGACAATGGTTAATCTGGGGGCACCCAATGTCTGGGTGACATTTCCAATCATTCTTATCCCCTAACACTCACGTGGAGGGGAGGAGGGAAGAGGCTCACTGGAGACAGAAGCTTAGGTCCGTAAGACACATTTTTGTCACACTCTCGAGTGACAGCCTCTGATTCCAAGGTCCCCTTCAAGTTCTGGTCCCTCTCCAAATCAGAGAAGACATTAATTTCAAACATTTTTACTATGCAACTACAGTGTGTCAGATGTGGCCTGAGCACTAGAGACAGAGCGACAAACAGGACACACGGGGCCCCATGTTCACTCAGCTCGTGTCTGCTGGGGAGGCAGATGCAAGGCCGGGTCTCGGAGCGGATCAGTCAGTGGCCGCCGTGGGGACGGGCGAGCAGGAGGAACAAACAGGTGGGGCTTGAAACTATTCTGTCCTGCTCTGGTGGATCCATGTCACACATCTGTGAAAACCCACAGAACGGAGAATGCGGAGAGTGAACCCTAATGCAAATGAGGGACTTTAGCTAAGGAGAATGGACATCAGTTCATCAGCTGTGACAAATGCACCACACGAAGGGGAGAGGTAACAACCAGGGGCTATTGAGTGGTGGGGACGACTCTCTGGGACCAAGTTTCTATAAACCTGAAACTGCTCTTCAGAAACAAAAAGCCCCCCCATCCCCCTCCAAAGCCATCTTGAGCCCGCCCCCACATCTCCCACTTGTCCCCCACGTTGCCTGCCCACACCTGGCCTCGGAGTTCGTGCTGCCCGGGTCTCCCCCTCCCCCGGTTCCCCTTCCCAGTCTGCTCGGCGGATTCTTCACCATGACTCTGGACAGCTTTTTTCTTCTCCAGCAACACCCCTCCCTTGGTGATCTCGTCTAATCTCCTGGCTTTAAATGCTGTCTCTTCGCTGAGGACTCCTACATTTCCTTCTGCAGCCCGGACCTCTCCCCTCAGCTCCAGACTTGAACATCCAGGTGCCTCCTAGCTGGCTTGCCCCGCTGCCGAAAAGGCATCTGACATTTAACAGACCCAAAAGTGTATTCTCGATTCTTCATACCACCTTCGCCTTCTCCTTGCAAACCTCTACTCAGGTGGTCCTTGACTCAATGTCTTCACTCTTCACCTGGTACTGGGGCCAAAACCTTAGTGCCATCCTTCCCAGGCAGTCCCCCTGCCCCCGATCCCACCAACCCAGTCCATTCAGACTTACTGGGGGCTCCACCTTGAAAATATTAGGATCTGCTTACTCCCCTGCACAGTGTCTCTTGCCTGGACCATGGACTTGGCAGGAGCTTCTGCCCTAGTTTTCTGGCTCCCACCCCTGCTCCCACACATAGCCAGAGGGGCTCTGTTAACAGGACTCAGATCACGTCCGTCCTGTGCTCAGAACCTTCCCACTATACATTTAGGAGAAAGCCTCAGTCCCTACAAGGCTTCCCATGGAATTCTCTGACCTCATCCCCTCCCATGTTGTCTTTTATTTTAGCCACTGAGGTGGGCGTGTAATGGTGTCTCCCTGTGGTTATCATTTGCATTTCCATGATGATGATTAAGGAAGGTGAGGTACGCGTAAATAATAATAATAATAATAATAATAAAAAACCAGTACCATTAACTCGGGATTAATTATGTGCCAGGCACCGTGCTAAGTGCTTTTATGCTGCAGGATCCCTTCCAAACCTCTTGGGCCAGACGTATTTTGGAATTCTGGGTAATCTGGATTTTAGACGGGCAAAAGAACTTGCACCCCGGCAAGGCCTGGGGAAGCCTCCATCACGTGGATGTTTCTGCAGCAAATAACCTGTCAGTTCGGATCATGTTCCACCCAGGATGGTGGGTCTGTGTGAAATCCCTGACTCTCCACCTCTAGTTTATAGACCGGGAAGTTGTGGCACAGGCAGTTTAGTGCTCTGGTCACAGTCACACAGGTGGAACCGGAAGGGTAGAGTCCCAACACAGGCCATCTTCCCTATAGTCTTCCACCCCAGTTTTTGGGGGTAGCTGACGGGAGATTAATCAATGCTTTAAGGAGCGAATGAAGAAATGAATGAATGGGATTAAAAACTGGGAAAGGGGGGCGCCTGGGTGGCTCAGTGGGTTAAAGCCTTTGCCTTGGGCTCAGGTCATGATCCCAGGGTCCTGGGATCGAGCCCCACATCAGGCTC
>NW_019154169.1:6924877-7001103 GCF_002288905.1 Enhydra lutris kenyoni | reverse complement strand
AAAAAAAAAAAAAAAAAAAAAAAAAAAAAAAAAAAAAAAAAGAAGAGCCGTATCACACTTTCAGATGGACATGGAAACGACGGATGTTGGAAACACATAAAATGGCCCCCAAAATGACTCTTGCACGAAGGCTGCCTGTGAAGAGTAGAACGCTGTTTTCTGATATGTGAGAAGACGTAAGCAACATTTACAGTTCACCATTTTTTATATCATAATGATTCTAAATGTGTCACAAAATTAAAAAACTTACAAAGAGAAGCAGACAGCTGATTATGTCCTCTACAACCCCTACACAGCTCAAGTAGTCCCCAGAACGTTCTTAAAAATCTCTTTGAAAAGACAGGGAACACCTAGTTTTAGGAAACGAATGGGTCTTCTAGTACAAGTATTCAAAAAACGGGGGAAGAACATATTAGTTTGCAAACATGGTCATCTTGGAGGATTCTGGGTCCTTTGATTTTTTTCTTCTTCTCCTTTTTTTTAAACAACACACAAGTATTTGATAATCAGAGATGCAAACAATACAGCTTTATACATGTGAAGCTCACCCAAGGACATGATAAAGTGGTAGTCCTCACCCTTGGCCGCACCCTGGAAACATCTGGGGAGCTTTAAAAGAAAAACATCCCACGCCTGGTCCCACCCTCGGTGATTCTAATGAACTGGTCCGGGGTGGGGCCCAGGCCTTGCGATGTCTTAAAACTCCCCACATGACTCTAATATGCCAGTGAGGAGGAGAAGCACGGAAGCAAAATATTTCCAATCTTTTTGGTAGAATGTGTTACTAAGTGTCTTTTAGTAAACAAAAAGGTCCAACAGCCAAAGAAGCAGGATTCTTGGGGCACCTGGGTGGCTCAGATGGTTAAGCATTTGCCTTAAGCTCAGGTCATGGTCTCAGGGTCCTGGGCTCGAGCCCTGCCTCGGGCTTCCTGCTCAGCGGGGAGCCTGTGCCTCCCTCTCCCTCTACTGTTCCCCCTGCTTGTGCTCTCTCTGACTAATGAATAAATAAAATCTTCAAAAAAATAGATTTCTGAACCTGTAAATGCCAATGAGGACCATGACTTGTATGGGAAGAAGCCACAGTGCAAGGTGGACGCCTGCATGAGTCTGTGTCTGTCTGTCTGCTCAGCATTCCTTCTCTCGAGCAGCTGTGCCACTAGCAAGCCCTGTCCACTCCACCTCCCAACTGCCCCTCATTCTCCCTCTCCTTGCCCCACCTTGGTCCTGTTCTCCATGGTCTCCCCTTGGGATGACGGCAGCAGCCACCGCCCCTACAATTCATTAGCCACAGAAGTGAGCTAGTGGAGGTCCTTGGGGGCACACAGAGTTTGAAAAGCTTCTGCTTCCAACTGAGGCTGCCCACAGTGTCCCTCGGTGCCACACCAGGGCTGTGGACGGGGCCTGCCTTCAAAGGAGGGCAGCATCAGGGACAGCAGGGCTGTGGCAGAACAAACCTGGGTCCTCCATGCTTCTGTGGAACTGCCAAGTCACGGGACCAGAAGGCCGCCTGAAGAACCCCTGGACTTGGGAGTTGGGGAGCCCACCTGTTCCCTGACAGCTTCCGCTAGCACCAATGCGGTTTTCGGTTATTTGTAGCCAAAAGCGTGCGCGCTCTACACTTTCTGTGGAAGTACCCTATCTATTGGTCTTACCATTTCACCGGGGAAAATCACCTTATTTCTTTTTCTCGCTGGCTCTAAAACAGCAGGGACATTTGCTGTCCTGTTCACCGCTCTGTCCCCAGTACCTAAAACGCTGCCTGCCAAAAAGCAGGGACTTGGTATTTGCGGAAACAATGCCTGCGCTCAGTGCTTGCAGCAGCTCCACAAGGTAGGTGTTCCAAATACCCAACTCCTCCCCTCGTCCCCCCCTCGTCACCTGCACTTCCACCAGCCTTCCAGCTCCTCCGCAGAGCCGAGCTGTTCCCAGTGCGAACTGCGCGGATGCTGTTCCCTCTACCAGGAACGCTCTCTCCCATTCCATTAAGGTCTTCCCATGACCTTCGGCCTCCCGTCAAGTGTCAGTCCTTACCACAGGCATCTCCTGACCCCGCCAAACACATCAGGCCTCCCTTGGATTTGCCCTTATGGTCCGGGCATTTAGCACAGGTGCAATGACACAGCTGTTTCTGTAATTACTTACTCAGATTCTGGTTTCCTCCCCTGAACTGAGTTTGAGAAAGGCGGGGACCCCTTTGTATTTCCTAGAGGGCCTGGCACACAGAAGGTGCTTAATAAAGACCACACCTGACTATCGTGGCTAGGACACTTAGTGCTCACTGAATACCTTTCCAGCCCCCATGCTGAGAGGCAGGCCCCCGCAACAAGCTCTGGGTGTGGGTGGAAATGAGCTGTGTCACTCTGGGCCTTGGCGTCTAAGTGCTGTGTGACTCTCTCGTTCCCCGTCCTGCTGTGGTGACCCTGGGAGCTACGTGATCTAGTCGTGAGGCTTCGAGATAGGAGCCCCCATCGATCTGTGTCTCTGAGGTACAGTATAAAGCACCCCCCCACCGGACCTGCCCGGTGTCACGAGTAAGGGAAGGACATCTGTTGGGTCCAATTTCTAGGACTTCGGGGTCAACCCGTTGCTGCAGCAGAACTTTGCCTATCACTAGCATTCCTGTGAATGAAGGCAGGCAGCTCGATGCAGAGGCAATTGTGACCACAGATGAGAGGTGAGGAGCAAGGCGGTGTGGCCTCTGGCCGCCAGAAAGGAACCTCAGGGAAGGGAAGAGAGAAGGGGATGGAACAACTTGTCCCTGGGGAATCGCCACTTTTAATTCCTGACGTGAGGGATGAAAGGACCCAGAGCCCCTCGCTCCCTCCCGACAGAGCCTGCCTGGGGACCCTCATCAAACACGGCTCCTTAGGGATCACGGCCAAGTCTCAGCCCCTGGGGACCGGAGGAGGCCGCTCACAAGCCAGCAACAGCCTGGAAAACCCGATTAGCTAGAGGAAGCTGAAGCAGCAAGGCTGCAAGAAAGGGCCTGGGCTAATTCGGGCTGACAACCTTCCCGCGGAATCACCCACTGGGGCTCTGCCCTCCCGGTTCCATCCCAGAGAATAAATCACACTGTCAGGTCTAATTTGGGATTCGCCTGATGGGCTGAGCAGAGCATCCATGCGTTCTGGCCACAGAGGTCAAGGGCAGCCCACATGCTAGCGGCCAGTACTGAAAGGCCCCGGGACTACTGAGTTGGAAAAGGAAGGGGAAGCCAACAGTCGTGAGTTTCGGACACACACCAGAGCTGCTCTGCTCTGCTCCCGTGAGATTTCCGACCCGGCCTTAGCTGTGCAAGCCCCGTTCCCAGAGCACGGCACTGCTATATCCAGCTTGGGGCCGGACACAAAGTAAACAATCATATTTGGGAATAAGCAAGTGCTTACTATCTTATAGGCTGGAGACTAAGCTGCCTGAGCCCTGACACACAGTGAGGGCTACTGCATGTAAGCCGTGACTGCCCACTGCCTTGTCTACTATGTAACTGCTTCATGCCACGCACCGCACTTCTCTATCGGAGCTCTGCAATTGCTTTTCAATTCCGTACGGTTAGGAGGCTCCCGGGTTAAGCTCCCTACCCTGGGCTTGGCAGGAGTCTGAAGCCTGTGCTCCTGGCCACCATGTCAAACCATTTTTGATTTCGCCATTTGGATTTTAAGAAGCTTGCCCTGGAACTCCAAGGCAGGCTCTGGTGTCCCCTCTGAGTTTCCGCAGCCCTGGGGCTTCCGTTTTAGGGCTCTCCTCACTCCAGGCTGTTTTCCGACAGAGCTCTCCCCGGATAGTCTCTCCTGGAAGACATCCCTGTAAGCCCAGGGCCCAGCCCCAGACCGGGAAATGGGAAATGCCCCAAGTCTGTAAAATGGATGGATGGCAACCCACATCCCAACCCCTCATTTTATAGAGGAAGGGGGGGGGATTCAGAAAGAAGAGCTGTTAAGGGGCAGTTTCACTGAAGACAGGGGACATGGATAAGGAGAAAGTGCTCTTTGATGAGTCTCTTCCTCCTCGAAGGCCCAAAGCTGCTTCTGGGAGGCCTGTCTGACCTCCAGACTGGCTAGGCAGCTCCAATGTCAGCCCACCACCCTCAGGCTTCCCCCACACAGCCCTGCCACTCACTGGATGAGGAGCCCGCGGGTGCAGGGTCGACCCCACCATAAGCGGCCTCTCCACACAGCACAGTACAGGACTGGGCACAGAGGAGGCGTGTGGTAAATGAATCGGCCAGCAGAACCCCCAAGAAAGGGAACAAGGCCAGAGCCTCACTCTAGGATGAGGAATTAAAAGCACAGGTACAACCTGGAAAGGGGGAGGCCAGGAGTCCTCTCAGCCATTGATCGGCAAGCCAGGAAGATGTGGGGTTGGTGCTGCTCACCAGGACTAGACCACAACCAGGGAGAGGGGGTTCTTGCAGCATGGATGTGGTTCACGAGAAAGCTCTGGAATGATCGAAACTTCCCCAAAGCAAAAGATGCAGCCCCGTTCCTCCCCTGGCTAGAAGGATTTCAACTGAGGTCACAGAGCCAGCAGTCTGGGATCCTGCGACCTCTTGGGAGGTAACAAAGCACAGTGCCAAGAGCCAAGGCTCTGGAGAGAGACTGCCACGGTCCCCACCCCAGCTCCTCTACTTGGTAAGTGGCTTCACCACTCTGTGCCTCAGTAAGTCATTACTGTGTGGGGAATCAGAGCAGCAACATCATAGGGTGAGTGCGGGGCGGGAAGGGGGAATAAGATCATGCACGGGAAGTGCTCAGGGCTGGAGGCAGAATTGGGACCCATTAGTGTTAATGATTATTGTTTTCTTCCCCTGTGGACCCAGACACTGCTGGCCGGCCAACCCAACTGACAT
The DNA here is from genome assembly GCF_002288905.1 of Enhydra lutris kenyoni. NCBI lineage: Eukaryota > Metazoa > Chordata > Mammalia > Carnivora > Mustelidae > Enhydra > Enhydra lutris. Next base: position 6,996,257 of record NW_019154169.1, on the reverse strand, counting down.
GCTCAAGTCCCTTCTTCCCTGGCTTCTGCCCCAGGAGAGGCTGGAAAACTAACTGAAATTTCCCACCTTCCTGAAGCTGACACTTTTCTGGCCTGTGATATGTAAGTGGAAATCTTCTGGGGGGATGTTTGGCGGGGGTGGGGGGGAAGGCTCAAGCAGTCCATGACTGGCATGTACTGCTGGGGTTGACCTTCCCCCTCCTTGTCACAGCTGGAGCCACAGCAGCAACCTTGCGGCCTGGAGGGGAAGGCCGAGCAAATCCAAGAAGCTCCAGGCGGGACACCACTATCAGTCCCTGAATGAGCCTCCCCAGCTAAGTGCCTCCAGGTTTGTTGTGACAGTAGAGAAATCAGTCCTCATCTGTTTCAACAGCTGGGTGCTGGGCTTTCTTTTGTTGCAGCTAAAAGCACCCCTGGGGGGGCCTGGGTAGCTCAGTCATTAAGTGTCTGCCTTCAGCTCAGGTCATGATCCCAGGGTCCTGGGTTCAAGCCCCACATCAGGCTCCCTGCTCGGCGGGAAGCCTGCTTCTCCCTCTCCCCCTGCTTGTGTTCCTTCCCTTGCTGTGTCTCTCCCTGTTGAATGAAATCTTAAGAAAAAAAAAGTAAATAAAAGCACTCCTGCCTGATGCACCCACAGTAACACAAATGGCTCAGGGCATAAGTCCACACAAATAGTTTGCCAACCTCCATTTAGGTCCCTGCATGAGAACCCCGACTTAGAGGAGAAAGAGGGGGAGACGGGGGCTGAACAGTGTTTGTAAAGCCTCAGTCACCATATTCTGCTCTTCCTTTTCAGCTGCATCTAGTCCCATCTGTGCAATTATTCACTTAATATTTTCTTTAAAATACTTCATTTTCATTTAAAATTTTTTCTTTTTTTAAGTAATCTCTGCACCCAGCATGGGGCTCGACCTCACTACCCCAAGACCAAGAAACACGCAACTCCACCGACCAGCCAGCCCAGGCGCCCCAGTAAACCAATTCATTTTATTTTATTTATTTTTTTTTTAAAGATTTTATTTATTTGACAGAGAGAAATCACAAGTAGGCAGAGAGGCAGGCAGAGAGAGAGGAGGAAGCAGGCTCCCCGCGGAGCAGAGAGCCCGATGCGGGGCTCGATCCCAGGACCCTGAGATCATGACCCGAGCTGAAGGCAGAGGCTTTAACCCACTGAGCCACCCAGGCGCCCCAAACCAATTCATTTTAAACTTAAATTATATAGGGGCGCCTGGGTGGCTCAGTGGGTTAAGCCTCTGCCTTCTGCTCAGGTCATGATCTCAGGGTCCTGGGATCGAGCCCTGCATCAGGCTCTCTGCTCATCAGGGAGCCTGCTTCCCCACCCCCTCACATGCCTCTCTGCCTCCTTGTGATCTCTGTCAAATAAATAAATAAAATCTTTAAACACACACACACACACACACACACACACACACACACACACACACACAATTTAAAAAGACTACAGTACCACCAAAATGAAAAGCTGGCATCTTTTGCTGCAAAAGCAACTTAATAACTAATAATAACAAATACAATGTAAGCAAACAAAACATGTTCATCCACAAATCACTGAAAATTATCTGATGTAGCATAATTTGGGTTCACTGGACTAGCGAGAATTCTTCATTTTTGCTTTCCATCAAGGAAAAATAAAATCACAAGATCGGGCAATGCTCGGCATTTTCACAGGGCAACAGAGGGAGAGAGCTAAGGAGGGTGTCCCCCCGAGAGGGAACGCATTGTCCTGTTTGCCAGGATTCCTGAAACCCCCTTCCGAAGTGAGATAATTGATTTAGCTTTCCCACTGGCCGGTGGAAGAATTAGGTTGGGCATCTGCCGTACTGCTTCTATTCGGGGCTGCCTCAGAGAGGCCTTCCCAGATTACCTTGCCTAAAATCGCCCGTGTTCCCCCCAGGCAGCCCCCTTCCTGCTTTACCCATCGCTGTAGTTCTTCTCCCCACCCGACTTCTGTAGTTCTTCTCCCCACCCGACTTCTCCTACGTTCACTTGTCTGTCTATTGCTTTGTTCTCCAGAAGAATGTCGGTTCCCACAGGGAAAGGATTCTGTTTTGTTCCTTCCTGAAGCCCCAGTGCCTAGAAAGGACATCACAGTAGGGGTTTAAATGCGTATTTACTGTTATGGTCAGGAAACACAAGGGAAGACTGAGGAGCCATTACAGCCCAGAGGAGATGAAGGAGACAGGACAACCACACACAGTGCGCCATTCTGAGTAGGCTCCTGGGATAGAGAAGGGTCACTGGTGGAAAAGAAGAAAAATGTGACCAAACCTTGTTGCTATTAAGTTCATCGTACTGGACCAGCGCTCACCTCCTGGTTCTGGTAATCACGCCACGGTGCATAAGATGGCAGCGTGAGGGGACGCTGGGTGAAGGGTCGATATGTGGACTTCCCATATGATTTTGGTAACTTTTTTGAAATCTAAAATCCCTTCAAAATAAAAAAGGTTTTTTTTTTCTTAAGATTTTGTTTACTTATTTGGGGGGGCGGGAAGCAGACTCCCCGCTCAGCAGGGAGCCCGATGCGGGGCTCAATCCCAGGACCCTGAGATCATGACCTGAGCTAAAGGTAGATGCTTAACTGACTGAGCCACCTGGCCACCCCCAAAATAAAAAAGTTCATAAAGAATTGTGCTAAGAAGCATTATTTGATGGAAATGTGGCCCCCTGACACTGTCCCACAGGCACACTCCGGGTAAGTGGGCAGAGCCTTAGGCCAGGATGAAGGGATGTGAAGAGACCCAACAAACAGCCAAGGGAGAAGTGGCTGTCCAGATTCGCTCAGTTCCCCAAGTTTGACTCGCTGGTCCCTGCAGCTCGGCCAGCAGCACTGCCTGCATGCAGAGTCTGGAGGCCAGAAACTTCTCGTCTCCACTTTCCATACTGTTAGGGTCATTTGGTGCTTTGAGGATCAGATGATGCCCCCACTCCTGCTGCCTCCAAGCACCCTGACTGCAACCTGCCAACATAGGTCGGTATCCCCATTTACAGACGCCCCACTAGCAACTGGAATGCCACGGCTCAGTCTACGCCAAAGAAACAAGAGAGGATGTTCACTAGCAAAGACCCCGGGAACCTAATTAAAATATATTCAAAATCTTTCTACCGCGGGTATTTGCTATACATACACATTTTAATTCTGTGTAAGTACCTGTACTGTATCTTTAGCCCGAAGGGAAATGGCACATCTGCACGGGCTAGGCAGGTGAGGGTGGCGGTCAAAGGGGCCAACTCTGTACTTTGATGGGGGTGACAGCCGAGTGCATTTCCTTACACCCAAAGAACTGGACATCAAAGAGGGACTTTTATTCTGGGTAAATTTTGAAAAGTCAATGGAGTTAAAATTGAAATTAAAACTGAATTTTAAAAGAAGTGTGCTATACCAACAGATGCGATGACCAAAGATCTTGAAGCTCCGCCGTTGCTGGGCATGGCGGGAAACGTGCCCACGTGGAGCGTGGCCTCTTCCCTCCTCAGACTGCAAAGCAGGGAGTGTGCCTCTGCGGGAAGGGGGCCGTTCACGTGCGGGAGGAGGTCTGACAGGATGCCCCCCGCCCCTGACTGCTGATGTAACCACCTCCCAGGGAGGACGGCAGGCTTGCGGGTGACGTGTAGGACAGTGAAGGAGACTTCCATGTTCCCCTTGATCCTTTTTTTAAGTAATTTTTAAAAAGTAACAATAGGCCTACGTGTCCTAGCTGCAACATTTACAGAAACAAAAGAGCCACACTGTACTCACCCTCCGTGTGTTCCGGACACTAGTGCTCCCTGAGGGTCCCAGGAGAGCTGAGGCTGGTCAGAAGCTGCGCATCTGCGGAGAAGAACAACGCGAGGTCACGTCTTCCGCCAACCTGAGGCTTCCTGCTCTAGTTTCCGTCAGTCACAAACCCACTCCCTCAACGAATATTTATTGAATACCTGCTCTGGGCTAGGGACCAAAGGTACGCCAGTGACAAAGCCAAAGTCAAAGTCGCTGTCCTCAGAGAGTAGATATTCCAAAAGAGGAGGAAGACAACAAACAAATAATGTGGAGTCAGGGAGCGGTGAGTGTCTTGAGGGAAACCAAACAGGGTGAACAGAGTGATGGGCCCGTTGCTTCCCAGACTGGTCAGAGGAGGCCTGAGAAGAGGACAGACATGTCAATGCAGGAGACCATGGTTGTCTGGGCAAGAGACTTCCAGGCCACGGGGATGGCCAGTGCAAAGGACCTGAGGCAAAGTATGCGTGTGGAGCATTGTAGGAGCGGCAGGAGGCCTGTGTACCCAGCGCAGGGTGAGTGAGGGGATGAGGGCAGGAAGGTGACAGGGGAAGATGGAAGGCCACTATGAGGATATTTCCTTCAGACAACTATTAGCAGAGGAGTGGCATCTGTCCTGACTTAACTTCATATTATTAATTTATGTTTTAAAATATTCAGTATGGTTGTTCATATATGAATGGATATTTCAATGAAAACTTTATATTATTAATTTATGTTTTTGAATATTTAGTAGGATTGTTCATATTTAAATGGATATTTTATGGATGAATGAATGTCTCCAGGCTGAGCGGCCACTGTCCGTATTGTTCACCCTCACATTTCAGTTGTCAGGTAGGCTAGGTACTCACTAAGGCAGGGAGGTGAGATCTGAGGGGATAATCTAGAACCTTCCTGTAGGGAATGGCCATTAAATTAATGACTCTCACTCTGTAGGTGCCAGGCTCTGTCCTAGCAGACACGCTAGGACGTGACTCATTTCACTTTCTCAATAACTCTAAGAAATAGACATTATGATTTCATCCGTGCTATGAATGATTTCATTCATGCTATGGAGAAGGTAACTGAGGCACAGAGGGGGTAAAGAGTCCATTGGCTGAGGCTACCCAGCCAGTCAGAAGTTTATTACAGCTGGGATGAACCCAGGCAGCCTGGCTCCAGGGCTCGCTCCTGACTACTCGGCTGGGCCAATGGTCACGGTGGTCCATGAAGAGAGAGCTAACTACAGGCTAACAATGCCTCCCTGCCCCACCTCCCCAGCACCGCAATGTCTGAACGCTACCCAACACTAAGGCCGAGCTCAAATTCTAGCCAGCTCAAGGAAGCTCCCAGAAGGAAAACTAGCAAGCAGCTAGCCAACTTTCCAGAATCCAGGAATCAGGTTATCTTCAATAATCTTGCCCCTAGAGATTCCTGGAGAAGCCAAAAGGGCTTCTCAGCCTTTCCTGTGCCACAGACCCCCATTGGCAACCTGCTAAAGAAGAGTGCGGACTCCTCCTTAGAATCATCTTTTTAAGTGCACAAAATACAACACACAAGGTTATAAAGGAAACCAATTATACTCAGATATCAAAGTATCTGCAGAAAAAAACCCCTAATCTGAGATACAGTAATATTCGTGCTTCTTTATGAATGCTTTAAATTACGAGATCCTAGGGTGGGTCTAATAACTAGAGTAATTTAGAAACAGATGGGCGTAAATGATATTTTGCAATATCTGCAACAACTGTAATGTGATACTGAAATATTTTTACTTTCTTGTGGCGACAAAGTCACAGTTACTGCCGGTACAATGTGGCCTGTGCCCCTCATTGGGAAGGAAAGGAAATGCTCAATTTCAGACAGTAGAGGAAATAAAGACGTAACTTCTTCCCCTGGCCAACTTCATGGTCCTCTGAATTCCGTCCTTGGATGGAAGGGTCCAAGGACCTGGGATGAGGAATCCTGAAGCCAGACGCCAGCTAGAGTGACGATAGGGCAGCAGGTCCCCTGGGAAGGTAATAACCAGTGAGCGTGGGGACAGACTCAGATCCTTGTGAGCACCTACAGTTTGGGTCCACCCTGCATTCGTCTCCCTCTCCGAGTCAGTCCCCTGAACCTGACCTTTCCCTGTCAGCACCTGGGACTCCTATGGGAATGCCCCCCACCTCCACCATGAGCTGGCAGGGAACTGAAAGGGTGGTCATATGATCCAGGCCGGGCCAGTAAAGCCACTGAACCTCCTTGTCCCTGCTCCTGGCCTCAGAGAGAGTTCAGGGTGGCCCTGGCATTGAAGCCAAGGTGATTGGCTTCAATAAACAGTGGCCTCAGGCCATGTCCTGGGACTATAGGGAAAGAGATGGTTCGTTTCTCCTGGGGCGCTGCTTAGCTGGTTGGATAGATACGCGGAGCTGCCTCAGAGCTTTTCTGACAACAAAACCAACACAGGGGCATACAGAGCCAGGAAGAAGGAAACAGGGCCCTGACCACCTGGGAGGCTCTGGATCTAGCCACACCTGAAGTCGTTCAGTACAGACTGTCCCAGGCCTTGAGTTGCAACACTTCCTTTGATACCTAAGCAGACTGACTTGAATTTCCATTTGTTCACAAAACCAAATGACTCGATTAACACTGAAGGGCAGAGTTGAGTGCAGTTCTTGACAATTCCCATAGCTCACTACCAAGCCATTTAGGAAAGCACAAAATAAAATTAGATACAGTTACTGTACATAGAAACACCAAACAGAAAAACACATAGTCTTTAAAAGCTCAGAAACAGTCTCTTGGGTAGTTGCTTTGCCTGCTCTGATCTATGAAGCCCTGACAATCGTGGGTTTTAAGATGCTTTGCAGGGCAGGAGGGAATCAGAGGCACCCAGAACATTTCCCTTTATTGCCAGACTTTCCATTAAGAAAAAAAGTCTTGGGATGTTTGGGAGGCCCCTGCAATAAAGCTCCTGTAAAATTTTAATGGCTGCCTTTTTAAACGACAGTGGAAATTGCTTTTCTGCCACTCACATTCTCCCCCTTCCCTTCTCTAAAGTGAGGTCTATGGCTCTTAATAAGCACATCAGCAGTGACGTGTGGCGGGGAGAGCTGTCCTGTCCCTCAGTACGGGGTCCCTCATCCATGGGGAGGACACTGAGGGGTTAGGGCCAATGGCAGCAAAGGTGGGCAATGGGGCCAGCAATTCAGCCAGGATCCCAGAGCTCCCAGTGAAGTCCCTCTTCACACCACCTGGGAAAGGAGGATGGCCTTGGAAATTGCTCAGTGATCCCAGCACACCCGCCACAGCCACAGCCCGGCTGGCCCACTTGTCTGTCACACAGGCCACACTCACAGGGCCACGCATCTCGCTTCCCAGGGTTTGCCCCAAGAAATAGAATCCCAGAGGACAGCACCTGGGGGTGAGAGGGTATCTTGGCCTGACTCCCAAACTGACTGGTTCCTCCCCTCGGCCACAGTGATTGGCTCTGGGAGAGACACAGGGTCCAAGCAGGACCAATCAGTGTAGCCCCTGGAAAGTGTGTGGGAAGTACTGGGGGGAGGGCCTGGGATGGAAGGCAGGGGCTGCTGAGGGCTCTCTGCCACCTGAGAGGTGGGGGGCATCAGAGAATGAAGTCAAAGCTGAGAGAGGCAGAGCCCGGAAGTAGAGAAGGGTGTGTTCCTGACGACACTTGAGTGTTGACTCTGGTCAGGCCAGCCAGGGGACTTTCAGGTCCTAGAGCCATAAACTTCCCTTTGCAGCTCCAGTCAGTTTGTGTTGGGAAGATCCTGTCACTTACAAGACAGAAATAACTGACTGATGCAACCGGAAGGGAACCTCAGCAATCAACAGTGATTCCTTCATGTTTCAGTGACTGGGATCCTTTCTAAGCCAACAAAACAAAACTGTGTCATGTCATGTCTCTCCAGAAAACAAAACAAAAACACTGTTTCATCAATGACAAAGGCTTCTCTGAAGCCCCTGTCTGTAGGAACTCAGTGAAGAACAACCCGACCTAGTCTGAACTGCCCACTCGATGGATGAGGAAACTGAGGCTCAGAATGCTCACATGACTTGTGTGGGGCCCAGGCCTAGCTGGAGGCAGAGCCAGGCCCCTCCAGAGCCCGAGGAGGTGCGGTCCTCAGGGGGGATACTACAGAGGGAAGGGGAGGCAGCGGGTGAGGCTGCAGGCCCCCAGACCCCTATTTACTGACAGCCGCTCCCTCCGCTTTAAAAACTGGGCTTTCAGGGGAGTATCTGACAGAAGATCCGCTGCTCCACAGTAACAGGGACAACCAGTCTCATACCACGTTTCAAAGTATTTACCTGCTACTGCCCTTGGTTTTGATGCTCACTGTGATCTTGTGAAGCAGGCATTTCAGCCACTTATACCTCTCCACTCCCCTCTGCCTGGTCCTCCCGGAAGACCAAGTGAAGATGCGATTCCTAATCCAACGGGTCAGAGAGTCTGACTGCCGGCACCTGCTCTCCCAGCGGGCAGGCCTGTGAGCCCCAAAGCCTAGCGCCATGCCTACGTGCTCTTTTCTCTCCCTGCACCCAGAGATGGGCAGCTTTCTCTTGTGCTTTCTGTCTTGGAGCAGAACACACACTCTGGGCAGTGTTCCGCCAACTCCTAAGAGGGCCCGGCCACACATACCCCCCTCTCCTGACCAAACACTGATGGGGGCAGTCAGACCTTCGTCCTCCACGCAGCTCATCGTGTAAGCGGTGGATGGGGGAACCCGGCTCGCTGGGGCTTTTTGCTAGAAGCTGCCTTCTCCTTTCCAGACTTCACTAGGGCTTCACGTTGGGGCATCAGGGGCCTGTAATAAAGTGGTTCCATCTTCCTTCATTTAGAGAAGATTCCCATTATACCCATCCTCACCCCATCTTTGAAAGAGGGATTTGCAAGAGTGATAGGAAGATACCTGTTCATAGAGGTGGGCCTCTACCCACCTGCCAACAAAGCAAAGCTGCTGTGCGCAAAGACTCTGCCGTGGGAAAATCTAGGTCCTCGGCTGCTATACTGTACAGCAGCCGCTGAGATCATCTTGCAATTAATCATGCTTTCTCTGATGACCTATATTCTATTAATAACACACTAACGACTTAGTGCTAGTTCTTTCATTGATTGATTCAGTCCACAGATAATGACTGAGGCTGGTGCACTGACTTGGAGGGTCTTATGTCCTTGTTTCCTGTCTCCCCCACCCCCACCGAAAAGAAGGATCACAGTATAGGACTTCTCTGTGCCGGGGGGGGGGTCCCACGGCTGTCCCGCCTCCAGCCTCACCCAAGCGACTCCGTGGAATCATGACACAAGACAGAGGTCTGCGGAGAACTACTAAGGCAAAGCGGCATTGTGTGACCGTTTCCCACACAGCAGCCTGGCCAGAACGTCGGACTTGGACACACCCAATGTACTGAAGCCGTAGACTGAGGGGAACTCTCTGTCACTGCGGGTGGGAGCACACATAGGAAGAGACATTTTGAGAGAGCAGTTGGCAATTTCTTGTAAAGAGGAAGAGACCGTAACCTCAGTGACACACTTCACTTCCCCACTGGCTGGGGTCTGGGATTCCCTGCCGAGTTCCCAGACCCATGTGGCCTTGCAAATTCTCACTCTGGCCTGAAGCACGAGGTTTTTGCTTTGATTTGACTACATGCCAGGCACTGTGTTCAGGTAACTATCAACCCGTTTAACCCTTAGAACAGCCCTGTGAAGAGGGTCTGGTAGCATCTCCATTTTTAACCGACCAGCAAACAGAGGCCACAGAGAGGTAACTTGCCCAAGATCCTAGAGCAAGGTGACGGCACACGGGATTTGAACCCAGTGGGTGTGGCTCATATCTTCATGTTAGTGTAGGTGAAGGCTTCTCCTTCAGGGATTTGAGGACAGTGTTCTCCTCATAAAAAGGGTCAGCCTCGGGCGCCTGCGTGGCTTAGTGGGTTGAGCCTCTGCCTTCGACTCAGGTCATGATCTCAGGGTCCCGGGATCGAGTCCCACATCGGGCTCTTTGCTCAGCAGGGAGCCTGCTTCTCCCTCTCTCTCTGCCTGCCTCTCTGCCTAGTTGTGATCTCTATCAAATAAATACATAAACTCTTAAAAAAAAAAAAAGTGGTCAGCCTCATTCCCATAGACCTTTGTCCCTTCCCCCATCGGTCTTGTTCCAGCTTGGAATGTGGAGGTAACACTTGGATTTGAGAGGGTCCCTCCTGTCCCCAGAACACCAGTCTGCCAACACAGAAGTGTTGGTGCCCCGGCCCCCCAGGGAAGGTGGGTGCAGCAGCCATCTGTGGCCAGGAGGGGGCAAGAGAGCCAGAGTAGGGCTGGTGTTCACTCTGCCCTCTGCCATGCCACAGAACCACATGTCGTTGGACACATCTTTTGTATCAAAATGACAGCGCCACTTCAGACCCATACTTGCAGCCACAGGCATGCCTAACTAATATTTCACCCTGTCACAGCTGGGCTCTGGCAGCCCTGTGCCGTGCCGTGCCGTGCCACCCTCCCCAGAAGGTTCTCACAGCCACTAACACAATACGAAGGTGTCTCCGAAGGACTCTGCTCAGGGATGAACTTTGGGAATCAGATTTCCACTAAGCATGAGTGATCACAGGCATCTAGAGAGGACCTGGGTGCCTGAATTAATTCCCCGAGGACCTGAATTTGGAACAGCCTTCCTTTTCCCTGTGGGCGTCTAAGAGTGGTCAAGGAGACTGCAACTCTAAGGGCCAAGCCCGGCCCGCTGGCACCACACTGTGCTCTGCTGGCCCCAGGCTCACAGGCTGGGGAAATCCTGCATAGCTTGTGGATCCTTTTTCCTCCTGTCACCAGCCGTTTGCTGGATGTGCCAACAGTTAAGCCCCTTCCTGCACTCCATAAAAACAGCCCGTCAGTGTGGCTGACTGTTGGGTGCTTTTCCACAAAGCGCTCCCCAGATCTCAGCTAATCAGATGGAAGGTAGAACAGTGGTCACTCTACCAAAATAGGTCAGGCTTTATTTGTTAATCCTCTTATTCACCATATATTGAAAGGAAAGAATGAAAAAAACATTAGCAGCAAGACCATGTAGGGTTGTTACTCAACCTATCAGTGCCTCAGTTTGCTCACCTATAAAATGGGGGTAATAAAAAAAATGGGGGTAATAATAGGGGCGTTGTGAGCACTACGGAAATTACTCCATGAAAAATTTTTAGAGTAGAACCTATCATGTAGTGAGCATTCAATAAAGGTGAGCTGATGTTTATTATTCTTGCTGGTGACATGGTAAATTTCTTACATTGGAGGCCCATGAATAGCTTCAAAACCCCCTTCTCTGCAGATAAAGGCATTGTTCTGATTCTGGCCACGTAGGGAAGGAAGGGAGCCTGAAGGTCCAGGCCAGTGAGGAGAAGCTGGCTCCAGGGCCCAGGGTCCTGTGGGCAGAAAATGGACCTACTGGGTGCTGGCTGCCCGCCCAGCAGACATTCTCCCCTTTCTTCTCCAGGTGCTCGGTTAACACCACATCTCCTGACCTGCCCCGCAGCTAGGGGTGGCCAACAAGAGGTGGGACTTCAAGGAAAATTCCTCACCAGAGCCCTGGAGCCGGACTATGCTTTTGTGCCCGCCCACCCCCTACCCCAATTCCCACCTGGCTTCGACTCACTGGCTTGACTCCGGAGGCCATACTGGACCATGATGCCACTTTAAGGATGAAGGCCTTCTGCTGGGGACAGTGAGGCAGAAAGACAAAAGGGTCCTGTGGAGCTGCCACACCAGCCCCGGGCTGCCAACCTCTGGACACTTTGCTCACAAGAGCAACGATCTTCTATGGAATTTGTACTGGTGTTGTTTCGACTCTGCTACTGGCAGCCAAGTGTACTTTCAGACAATACTGTGGCCTTACGCAGCAGATGGCCAGTGGGAGAGCCTTCTACGCCAGAGAAATCCCTCTAGAAACTGGCCACCATGTACAGTGCTCACAGGCTTTACAGGACCCGTGATCTCTCCTCAGCACTGGGCAGAAAGCTAGACACAGAATTTCCCACAGAACAGGGTTACCACCATTTTGCCTTATGAGGAGGTGAAATAAGAACTAGGGGAGATCTACTGGGTCATTCGTTCAGCAATTATTAAGCACTACCGTACGCTGGACACTGTGCATGGTAGGGCGCTCGATACGGTAGACAAAGCAGGCACCATTCCTGTTCTTACGAGCCTTACCATCTAGAACAGGGGACAGAAAATAAACAGGATGAACAAATACTTTTCTGAGTGGAAATGGTAAGAAGTACCATTCAGGAAATGCAAGTGGGTTTTATTTATTCATTCATTCATTCATTCATTCAGGTGGATTTTAGCCCAGAGCTAAAGAGAAAGGAGAAGGAAGCCATTTGAAAAGTGGAAGTAAGAACACCCCAGGATGTCCATCAACTGAAGAACGGATAAACAAAACGTGACACATCCACACAATGGAATATTATTCAACCAGTAAAAGAATAAAGTACTGATTCATGCACGACGTGGATGAACACTGAAAAAACATCATGCTGAAAGAAGCCGGTCATAAAAGACTACGGACTGCAGGATTCCATTTACATGAAATGTCCCAAAGAGGCAAATCCATAGACCAGAAAGTAGATTAGTGGTTGCCAGGGGGTGGGAGGAGAGAGGGTAGGAGGGGGTAGTGACTGCTGATGAGTACAGGTTTTTGGGGGGGAGGGGGCAATGAGAACGTTCTGGAATTAGATACTGGCGATGATTGCACAACCTCATGAATACACCAAAACCCACTGAATTGTATACTTTAATAAGGGTGGATTTTATGGCCTGTGAATTATACCTCAATTAAAAGACACTCGAGGGGCTACCCTAATTCAATCGCTATGTCAATAATAGTTTCTCATGAAAGTAAAAAAAAAAAAAGAAAAGAAAAGAAAAGAAAGAAAAAAAGAGTATCCCAGGAGATGGAGGAGAATGTGTGAGTCTGTTCAAGGGAACCCACGGGAGGCCTGCGTGGCTAGATCGTTGTGGCCCAGCTCAGACACATGCTTGTTATTCTAAATCTGATGGGGAGCAGGAACATGACATGTCCTGATTTACATTTGTGAAAGATCCCTCTGGATCTTGCAGAGAGACTGTCGGGGTTCAGAAGAAGCAGGGAGAACAACGAGGTGGCCACTGTGTTGTGCAAGGAGAGGTGGTAGTGGCTGGGACCAGGCTGGGGGCGGAGGGATGGGAAGGAGGAGGCTGGTAAAGACGTGAATTTCAAATCAAGGACACGCAGGCCCTGCTGATGGGGTGGCTGGGAGGGTTAGACCAAAAAGGAAGACGGCGCAGGTCTCGTGAGTTTTTCCAGAGTGGTTTTCTGCCAGATTCAGACTGTGCACAGAACAAGAGCAGGTCACCTAACGTCTGTTAAATGAATTGAATAAATGAACAAAATCGCTACCTGGCTTTTTCGGTCTGGGGGCACATTTTTGTATTTTCAATAAAGATGTTAAATTCTCTCTCCCCATGTATATATACATATAGAAACATCTATGTGTCCTTACCTTACCTTACCCATTCCTGTGTCTCTCCCATCCACTGGCAGAGTGGCCACTAGACAGCATCGACTACCCATCTGCTCAAACCAGAAACCTGAGGGTTGTCCTTTTATACATATATATACACCCTGTGCGGGACAGAGCTGCTAAGTCGGTGACAAGCAGACCCCTCTACCTCTGAGGCGGGCAGAGGAGCAGATAAGCCAGGAAGAAGGGAGCTCTTACTTCTGATGAAACTGTAGGAGGGGAGAGAGGAAGAGCTGTTGCTCCAGAGACAGGAGGTGTCCCCTGTCTTGTTAGTGGGAGTGGGCCGGGGTGAGGGACACGGTCAAGAAGGGGAGCAAGCACTGTGAATAAACATGGTCTAGTCAGCGAGCCTCTATTTGCCCCTTTGAGCTTTCCCTGCCACTGCAAGTGCAGCCCAGCAGAAGACAAGTTATAACCCGAATGGGTCATTAGCCCCAACGCACTGCAGCCACACCCATTCTGAGGGCAACACCAGAACCCCGGAAGAATGCATCCTTATTCTGGAACCAGAAATTGGAAAGCGGAAGGCACGCGGCATCTCACAGAGCCACGGCCACTGCCGTCACAGGCCACAGCGCACACAGTGCCCCCCGACTGGTGCCACGCAGTGGTCTTGCCGGGGTATGCCCACCCATAGCCTTCCTTCTGGTTCCACGCTCCCCACCAACAGGGCTCATCTGGTTTAAAGAAGAGGATGTGAGAAACATGTCACGGGTGGCTCATGTGCGGCGGGCTTGGTTGTGGACGTATGGCGGGCTTGTCTGCGCTGCCTGCCCCACGAAGCTGCAGCTGGAGCGCAGCCAGGGCCCCGATGCGTCGACTTTCTAGAACTCCCCCGTGTTATTCTTATGGGTGGCAGATCTGGTCGCGCTGAACGCTTCAAACAGCTGAACTCTGCATGTTTCATTCTACGGAGACTGGAAGGAAGTCAAAGTGCTTGTCACGGTCGGTTAGAAGTGACTTCTCACGTGGCACCCACGTTCGCCTCTCCTAGTCTGACCAAGGTCCGGGTGTGGGTTCACCAACAGCAATGCCGTGGACGTTCCACCTGCCGGCCAGGGCACCCTCCCAACAGGTCCCTAAGGTGGACTGAGAATGGGGGTACGATACCACCACTCAAACACATAAAACGCATAAGCTTTTGTCACTGGATTTTCCATAAGTGGGATCATATCACTTGACTTCTCTGAATCTTGCTTTCCCTTAAACATATCACGAAAACGCCTCCAAATCAATGAGCAGGCTTTCACCCACCTTTTTAGCAGCGGATATTCCACAGTACGGATGTGCCCGGTTCTACTCTATCATTCCCCGAAAAATGGCAATTTTATTTCCAGGGTTTTATTCGTTTGCCACTGCAAACCATTCTGTAATGAACATCTTTTGGTACTGGGGCCATTTCTTTCCTGTAGGGTAGATTCTCAGGAGTGGGTGTGCTGCGCTGAAGGCTATTTATGGAATATTAGATAGTTCTCTTACGGAATGGTTCCAAGATCAAGGTGTAGAACTGTGCGTGTAGGACGTGCTTATCTTTGGATTCAGTATCTCCGGAAGAACACACCTGAAAAATGGGTGTCCTCACAGGAGGGGAACTAGGTTATAATGGATGACAGGGCGGGGGTGGGGAGAGAGCCACCTACTTTTCACCGTCCCTCCTTTTGGGTGCCATTTGAATGTTTTATCACGTGCATATACTGCTCATTCAAAAATAAATAAAAATTCTTTTTCAGGCTGTCTTCTAAAGAGGTTGCGATGATTCACACGTCCTCCCGCAGCTGGGAGAGTACTCAGCTGAGCTCATTAATGCCCTATATTTTTCTCCTTCAAGGCTGTCCCCTTCTGACCGCCCCCGCCCCCGGCTTTTTTTTTTTTTTTTTTACCTAGCCGGGGCTGAAACGTGTCAGATTTTACCTTCCCGTGATCCACAATTCCTCCTATTCCACAGCCCTTGGGCGGGCAGAAAGCAGACTCCCCGAGGTGCTCATCTTGACAAGGCAGTGTGGCCAGCCCCTCCAACAGTGTCAGAGAGGAGCCCCAGCCAGGGTGGGAGCCGGATCCTTGGGGGCCGGAGGGCACCCAAGGCTCTCCCTCTTCGGATGCTTGCAGGCCACACTGTTTTAAACTCATGCTGACTGAGCTGCCCCAAATGCCTGAAGTCTCTCAGAAAGGGCCAAGGAGGAGGCCAGTAGCAGCTGCGGCTGCCCGAGGGACCCACACTCTCAAGAACAAGGCCAGAGACAAGGAACAAGAGGGAACAGGGGACAAAGAACACAAGCGAATCCAGCTCATACAAATGAGAGGGCTTCTCATTCATCCACTTCCTACAGGCCAGGCAGTCTCGATGGCTGGTTCTCAACCAACAGCCTCAACAGCCAATGCTTTTAAGCCCCGCCATGACTCGTGAGACAGGACACCAAAGCTGACCCCAAAGCTGACCCCGCGCACAGCAAGGTTCCCGCGCTGGGCAGTAGCTCGGACGGGAGCACCTGCTGCTCCATTGCTGGTGGGCATCCCGGACTAACCTGCAGAGGGGAGGGGACTGAAGGCGAAAGCAGCTCTGGGGAAGATGGGGGATGGGAGAACATGAAAAACATCTCAAAATAGGCAGCGGATCCACCCATGCAAGTGGTGGATTCAGGTCCTGTGCTCCCGTGCTGCAGCCTACGCTCGGGTCTGAGCTGGGCACGTGCAAGGGAGGGCCCAGCCTTTGCTTGAGTGATTCCCTCTGGCTGGGAAGCCCTTGCCCTTGATCCTTCGAGACCCAGCTCAGCAAGAACGTGTGCCTGTGGGTGTTGGCTAGAGCAGCCTCACTGAGTGAGGAAAATGGGAGACAACCTGAGTGGCCACCAGCAGGGATGAGCTGATAAAATGAGATGCAGACACACAATGGAATTTTAGGTCTCTCACTCCCTCGTCCTTCATGGCAAGTTCACTGGCAGGTTCTGTTGCTACTGTCTCCAAAATACATCCTGAATCCGTTTCTTTTCTCCTCTTTTCTAGGCCAAGCTACCACTCTCACTTTTCACCTGGACAACTCCATCAGACCCACTGCTAGTGTCCCAGAGTCCACTCTTGCCTTCCTAGGTTTTCATCACACATAGAGCAATCAAATCGAACAGAGATCATATCAGATAGCTTTCCTGCTTAAACATCCTTCAAACTTCATCCCCTTCCTTTTACCCATTGCTCAAATCCTCCCAGCACACTGGCCTCCTTTCCCTTCCCAACTTAACCCTACCCCAGGGCCTTTGCACATTTTGCTCTATCCATTCTCAAGGCTGGCTTCTTCCTGCCAGTCAGGTCTCCCTGTGACTGTGTACAGGAGTGAGAGGGCATGAAATCTAATACATGCAATGACAAGGACATCTCATGGACCTAATGCTGACTAGAAAGACCAGACAAACACAAAGGAGCATTTACATAAAGTTCAAAGCCAGGTTTGAGACAGATGTCAAGAGAGTGGTTTTAGGGGAGCCTGGGTGGCTCAGTGGGTTAAGCTCCTGCCTTCGGCTCAGGTCATGATCTCAGGGTCCTGGGATCCAGCCCTGCATTGGGCTCTCTGCTCAGCAGGGAGCCTGCTTCCCCCTCTCTCTCTGCCTGCTTCTCTGCCTACTTGTGATCTATCTCTCTGTCAAATAAATAAATAATCTTAAAAAAAATAAAAAGTGGTTTTGCTTGGAAGGGAGGAATGACTGGGAGAGAACAGGAAAGGGACTTCTGGAGGATAGAAATATTGTTTCTAGAGCTGGTTACATCACTGTGTTGTTTGTGAAAGTTCATCTAACTACACATTTTCAGCAAGTGCCCTTGCTTTTATTTATTATTTATCTGTATCTATATCTTTATATATATGTCTGTATCTACAACTTTATCTATATACATATAGATATAGTTTAATAAAATGTTTAAAGAATTAAGATATTTTGGCTGCATAATCTTTGCAAATCATTATCCTTCTTCTGATTTGTGAATCCCACCCAGGAGCCTTAGCAGAAGGCTGGCCCTACCTCCCCTGACCAAATATGACCAAGTCCAGGGACTGGCTATCACAGCCTCCCCTGCAGCTAGGCCATGGGTGCAGGATCTGTGTTCTACTCAGCAGATGCCTCCTCCCTCCATGGCTTAAATCAGCCTGGAGAACCAGGGCTTATCTACCTTGGCATTTGAGCCCAGAGCTGCGGCTTGGCAGGGGAGTAGCTCATTGAGGCCTGAGGAGCAAAAACATGACCCCCCCCACACCCATTTCCTCCCCCAGCACAACAGTGCAAGACTGGACCATTCCGTACTTGGGAGCCCATTCACTCTTTCAAGAAATGTGTACCGAGTGCCAGCTGATTCAGTGTCAGGCACTGTTCTGGCCACTAGGGATCCAGGTGCAGACCCTGGAGCTGATGATTCTAGTGGAGAAGATGAACAATAAGGTAAGTAAAAGATGGGTTAGAAAAGTGGTACAGAGAAAAACAGAGAAGAGGAGGCGACATATAGACAAAGGCATTTAGGACCTTAGGGATTTTGTGGGTAGGCGAGGAGAGCTTTCCTGGTAGCAGGGAGAGCCCGTGCAAGGGTCCTGAGACAGGCTCGGGACCTGGACCAGGGCAAGTGAGAGAACAGAAGGAGGAGATGAAGCCACAGATAATGGGGATAGATCACGTGGGGCCTGGTTGGCCATGGTGAGGACCGTGGCTTTTACTCTGGGTAAGGTGGAGCCATGTGGGAGGGTTCTCAGCCGTGGATGGACAGATCTGATTGGACGATAACAGAGTTCCTCTGGCAGCTTTCCAACTCCTTCCCCTGCCCAAGATGGAAACCAGTCCCAAGGAGAAAGAGAAGTTTGGTCATTTGTGTGGTGAATGTCTGTGAGAAATAAACAAGCAAAAAGCCCTCCACCCACTTCCTCCAACCCATCAAGGCGTCGTGCGGGCTGGCAGGGCTTTGCAACATGATGAACAAGCCACATCACATTACAGGAAACCAGACTGTCCACCTCCAGTCACAGGGAGAATCCCAAAGGCAGACGGAGGAGCAGTAAGTCCACTTGGCCAGGAGAAAGCCATCTCCAGAACCAGCAAGAGCCAGAATCAAGTCCCAGCTCGGCCTCTTAGCACCGTGTACCCCAGGACTCCTCACCAGACCTTTCTGAGTCCAGGCTTCCTTACAGTACAGTGGGGAGCGGAGAGGGGGAGTAATTTCTATCCTCGATGGGACTGCTGGGAGGATTAAATGAACTCACAGGTATCAAGTGACTGGCAAAGTGCCCGGCAGAAAGGTGGCCCAAAAGATGTTAGCAAAGCTGTCATGGCAACTAAGATCCGGAACGACATCTGAGGGTGTCCCCCAGACAAACTGGACTTGGACGACATTACGCACAGGGCTGAAGTGCGGGGTCCTCCTGAGGAGGGAGGCCTTCAGAATGGAAGTTTCTGTCTCCTGCGGTCTATTCTTCAGGGAATAACTGCCCAGAACAAGCAGCATCCAAGCCATTGACGCCCGCCTCTCCGTGTCCATGCCCTGCGAGCAGAAGCCCTGGCAGAAGAGACCCTGGCCCGTATCTGCCTCTCTCAGGGAAATGGGAGTCAACGGAGAAGCATGACTGACAGCACAAATGGTGGTCTAGGGAAGTTTCTCGCCTCTTCTCCAGTGAGAACAGCAGTGGGCCCCAGTTTGTTCTATGCAAGGAGGGCCAGGCCTCTGGGGGCCGCAGGTCCACATCCGTAACAAGGGGACAACAGTCACTATTCGAGCTTGTTCACGGTCACTCAGCACACACTCACCGGGCTACTCGGAGCCAGATGCTGCTCTGGACGCCGAGATGAGCACAAGGAATGAACAACGACGCCTGCCTCAGAGCTCACGTGCCAAGGAGAACGGGGCACAAAGCACACAAACATATGAGGTCAGATGATAAGTGCTATGAAGAGAAACACAGCAGAGGACAGAAGGGGATGGCAGGGTGCTCAGGAAGGCCTGCCCGAGGCAGTGTCTTAGCCATTCAAGCAGAGACCTGAATAAAGTAATGAGATCCTATGTGCATGCATACAGATATATAATTTTGGATACGTCTGTCTGTATATAAAATACATACACACACCGCTGAGAACACAATGTCTACTGTGGAAACCTAAAATGATCTAGTTTTATAGTTAAGAGTGTTGACTGGGATCGGCATCTTCATAAAACCTACACTCTTCCCTCAGATTCCAGTATGAGAATTACTATTAAAAGGTGTTCCTTGGGGCGCCTGGGTGGCTCCATTGGCTAAGTGTCTACCTTCAGCTCAGGTCCTGATCTTGGGGTCCTAGGATCGAGCCCTGCATCAGGCTCCCTGCTCAGCGGGGAGTTTGCTTCTCCCCCACCTCGTGCATCTCTCTCAAATAAATAAAAAAAATCTTGAAAAAAGAAAGATTCAGGGGCACCTGGGTGGCTCAGTGGGTTAAAGCCTCCACTCTTTGTCTCAGGTCATGATTCCAGGGTCCTGGGATCGAGCCCTGCATCTGGCTCTCTGCTCAGCAGGGAGCGCTTCCCACTCTCTCTCTGCCTGCTTCTACCTACTTGTGATCTCTGTCAAATAAATAAATAAAATCTTAAAAAAAAAAAAAGAAAGAAAGATTCAACGAGATGGCACAGGTAAGGGACTTTGAATAATGGCTGGCACTCACTGCTTAATAAACTAGTATTGTTATTATATTTGATAAATGGGAGTCATTGTTTAAAAGCTTTGCTTAGTAGTATTCCCATTATGAAGTAGCTATTGTTTTTATTACATTACTATTACAATTTCATTCATTTCCTCAGCAAGGTTCAGTAAAGTGTGTATCTGGTGGAAGGAGTTACACTTTTAACAAAGTCAGTGTAGCCCCTGCCTTTAGGGAGCTGATACCATCAAGAGTATGGCCTCAAATACTCCAGCTGAGGAGTTCAGGGAAGAAGGGTGGTGTGCAGCAGGACCAGGCCCCTTTCAGCGATGTTTAAAGAGAGATCTGAAAGAAGAGTCAGCTTGAGCCAGCCAGAACTGGGCGGGGAGGAGTAAGGGGAAGACAGGGAGAAGAGGAAGCATGCCAGGGGCAGGGCACAAATGCCCTGCATCGAAGGAACCGGAAGTGGGCCAGGTGGCTGGAAGGCAGACGCAGAGGGACCTGCAGGATGGGGCTAGGGGCAGGCGGCAGGCGGCAGGCCGGGGTCACAGCATGCCCGCCTTTCCACAGGGTGCTGCTTCAGAAACGTGGACACTGCATGGGACAACCCTCATCTCTAGTGGCCCAGGAGTGAAATGAAGTTTTAGTGTCCCTACAGTAAAAGAGTACGGCCCAATCCCTGCCATCAGGGTCTTGCTTAGAGGAGTCCCACCTCAGAGGTCCTGGGAAGAGGACACAGTAGGCACCCAGGAGAGGACAGAGGACAGAGTGAACAAGGACCCCATCCCTGCCTACAGCTGATCAACACAAGGAGAGCGCACCTGGTCTCAGCTGGGCCTGTCCTGAGAATTCCTTCCTGGTCCTGTTTAATGGGCCAAAGGGAGACATCTTGTCTTCCTTGGGTTGTGGTAGGGTTGGTCTGAGAGAACACAGAGCTGCTCTCTGCAGGGACATGTCCTGCAAGGTGTACAACTGGGGGTCTGCCAACGGCCAGCCTTCCCACCCAGTGGAAGGGAAGGCAGAGAAAGAGAGAGAATAAAAGAGAATGAATAAAGCAGACATGGGCGAGAGGGAGGGCGGGAGCCGTAAGGAAAGAATCCTGATAGTGGCATTGGTGTTCTGGTTCCCATCCTTGGCCATTCCCAGCACCCATCCTGCCCTTCCTCTGTGAGGCTCTGGGCGGGAGTTACCAGCCTGACCGCGATCCCACCCTGGCCAGTGACTGGTTCAGGGAAGGTCACATGACCTGAGCCAGTCCAATCAGAGAGCAGCTCCGACACCTTCCACTACCGTTGAGGCCTGGATACCTCCCCTCTCCCTCAAGGAAGGAAGGGAGTCTCGGACCTGGACCAGTGCTGACAGCCAGTCTGCATCCTCCAGGGCAGCCCGGTTTGAGGACGACCGGATCATAAGAGGGAAAAATGGATGGTCAGAAAAAAGTGGGTCACTGGTAATGGCCCCGAGCTCCTGGCCCAACCAGCCCAGAAGTTGACCCCACCCCTCTGGGCCTTCCAGTTGCGGGAGCCCATCCTTTCTCCTAGGGCTTGTGGTGTTTCTGTTACTTGCAACCAGGTAACTGCCGAGTACACAATCCTTCCCGCTTTGCTTCCGGTTTTCTGAACCATCCAGCACCCTCTGGTTAAATCCTCCTTTTTCACCTGAAGCCCCAGGTGCTCTAAGAGCAAGTCCAGCAATTCGGCCAAGGACTTAACTTGCCCTGGCCACAGTTTCCCCAGCTGTTAAATGGGGATAATAATGATAAACACTTCATTGGGTTGTTAAGAGGATTAAAACGATTTAAAGAATACCTCGCGCATTGTACATTCTCAACACATCAGCAATTATTATTCTAAAGCACTGGAGGGTAACTGAAAGGTCTCCATCTCCGTAAGCAATTAGCTACACCCCTCCCCCATCTTGTTTGCTATTTCTTTGTTCAGGTCCGCCAAGGCCTTTCTTCGCAAACAGTCCCAAAGAACAACCAGCCCAGTTTCTGTCAGGAGGGTGGCAAATCTAGCCTCAGTGGGAGATCGGAATGAAAGAGATTTGACTCAACTTCTCTGGGTAGCTGGGTGGTGGAGGAAGCCCTCATGAGCTCATTTCTCCATCAAATACAAGCTGGGGTCTAAAGTTTCAAAACACAGGCTGGGGCATGTTGGCACAGTCCCACAAGAGGACAAAAAAAAGAGACTAAGAGCCTGGATGGAAGAGAAGCCACAACGCGGCAGGTTCTGCAATGAACTCGGTTGGGAGGAGGCTCCCAGGCTGGCTTCCAGCCACATCCGCTCTCTGCACAGCTATGAGGCCGCAGGAAGAAAGGACCCCACCACGTCTGTATTTACAGCTGGGAACTGGCACGGGCACGGGAAACTCGGAAATAAACTCAGTCAGGAAGTCAGAACTGGGAGATGCTTCCATAGTAACGCCCATCTGGAGCTCCCTGCCCACAGCTGGAAACATTCAGAGGCGAAGCTTATCTAGAGATGTCCACCAAATTCACTTTTTCCATTTGCACCCAGAACATGTTACTTCAACCTCATTTCCTTGGGGAGCCTCTGGGAAGCCCCTGTTCTATGGCTCCAAAAAAAAAAAAAAAAATCCTTTCCTTCTGAGCGTTTAGGACACAGGACGCGTCTGTGTGGCTCTGTGTGTTTCATATGTCTTCTCCCCTCTCTCTGCGGAGAGGAGGACCGTGTCGACCTTGCTCACTGGTACCTGGCCTAGAACAGCTCTTCAATCCATGTTTGCTGAATACATCAATCCACTGTTTTGTTCTCCATTTTGTTGCTATTCATAACGTCAGCTGACAAGTAAGCCCCCAGATGTACATGGCAGTGAACTGAAATGCGTGACAGCTTAGGACGTACTTAATACTGTTACGCTCATTTTAAAAATGAGACTCCTTCTTGAGGTCAGAGTCACAAAAGCAGTGGAGTTCTTTCATCTCAAGAGAAGGATGGGAGACGAAGTGAGTACCTAGAGAGCAGTGATGGGCAGGTGGAGGGGTGGCTGATTAGTACCTGGCCTTGATATTAACAACTTTTTGAGTAGAAATTTTATAGAGCTGAAGTACACCTCATCAAGGAAGTTTGGAACACAGGCTTCTTGGGACACAAACATTAAACAGATGGCTGTATTCTGGGAGAATTCAACCCAATCTCCCCAGAAACCACAGCTCACACGATGCCTTACTTTTAAAATTTTTAAATATTTATTTTAAAAAAGATTTTATTTGTCAGAGAGAGAGCGAGCGAGCACATAAGCACGGGGAGGGGTAGGCTGACTGAGAAGCACGCTCCCCGTTGAGCAGGGAGCCCAATGTGGGACTCAATCCCAGGACTCCAGGATCATGACCTGAGCTGAAGACAGACGCTTAATGGACTGAGCCATCCAGGCATCACTCATTTTATTTTTTTAAAGATTTATTTTTATTTGGGGCAGGGGAGAGAATCTCAAGCAGACTCCCTGTTCAGCACACAGCCCAACTTGGGGCTTGATCCCAGGACCCTGAGCCAAAACCAAGAGCTGGCCACGAACTGACTGAATTACCAGGTGCCCTGTGATTCTGTACTTTTGAACATATTTTTTCTGTTTATGAAAGTGGTACAGGGGCACCTGGGTGGCTCAGTGGGTTAAAGCCTCTGCCTTCGGCTCAGGTCATGATCCCAGGGTCCTGGGATCGAGCCCCGCGTTGGGCTCTCTGCTCAGTGGGAGGTCTGCTTCTCCCTCTCCCTGTGCCTCTTCCTCCTGCTCTTGCTCTGTCTCTTTCAAATAAATGAGTAAAATCTTTAAAGAAAACCCTGGAAAATAAAGAATCGTGCAAAGAAGAATAAAATGTTATCCATAATCTCCCCACCAAAGGATAACCACTGTAAATATGTTGGTTTATTTCAAGTCTTTTTTCCTATTATTAGCAGGGTGTGCATAGAGAAGTGGAGAGAGATTTTTTTTCCCCTTTAAAGTCTCCCACCTATGCTTTTCTATGAGATTTTAAACATCAAGTGAAAAGTAATATTTTTGTTTTTACTTTTTTTTTTTAAGATATTTTTAAATTTATTAATTTGACAGAGAGAGATCACAAGTAGGCAGAGATGCAGGCAGCAAGAGAGAGAGAGAGGAGGAAACAGGCTCCCCGCCGAGCAGAGAGCCCGATGCGGGGCTTGATCCCAGGACCCTGGGATCATGACCTGAGCCGAAGGCAGAGGCTTAACCCACTGAGCCACCCAGGCGCCCCTGAAAAGTAGTATTTTTAAATGCCAAAATTAAGCCTCTTTACCCAAACTACAGACTTGGGGAGGAAGGAGGCTTTGTTGTTCCTCTCCTCCAATTTCTGGTTGCACCTGAACCCAACTACAGACTAGTGGTTCTCAATCTCAACTGTGCCCGTTCATAACAGCAACTGCCACGGTCAGGATTGAATGAGCAACTACTACAGAAGAGGCCATTTACAACATCTGACACATGTTCTCTAATTTAAACCTTACAATCCTACGAGGCAGGTATCATCATCATTTCATAGATGAGGAAACTGAGACAAAGAAGGTTAAGTGACTGGGGGACCTGGGTGGCTCAGTCGGTTAAGCATCTGCCTTAAGCTCAGTCGTGATGCTGGGGTCCTGGGATGGAGTTCCATGTTGGCTGCCCTGCTCAGCCAGGAGCCTGCTTCTCCCTCTCCCTCTGCCTCTCCCCACCGCCTCTGCTCTCTCTTTCTCTTAAATAAATAAAAATTTTTAAAAAGATTAAGTGACTTTCCCAAGGTCACTTGGCTGTTAAGTGGTGGTGTTGGGATTTGAACCCAGGTCATGTGACTCAGTCATCCCCCCCCTTCCCTGGTCTACACTGCTCAAGACCTTGGCAACAATGACATCAACTGTGAGCTTCAGGGCAAGGTTTCCAATGTCCCTATTGCCAAGTGTGTCATCATGATTATTCATACTTCTCTCCAGACGAGTTTTGTTTCCTAAAGGAAATGAGAAATTGCCGAAATTCAGCAGAAGTGAGACAGCCGGAAACTATAGTTGACCACATCCACATGTGGGTCTCCCGTGGGGCTGCCTAAGAAACATTTTTTTTTTAAATATTTTTTTAAAAATATTTTATTTATTTATTTGACATAGAGAGAGAAGCAAGAGCGAGCACAGGCAGACGGAGTGGCAGGTAGAGGCAGAGGGAGAAGCAGGCTCCCTGCCAAGCAAGGAGCCCGTTGTGGGACTCGATTCCAGCACGCTGGGATCATGACCTGAGCCGAAGGCAGCCGCTTAACCAACTGAGCCACCCAGGCGTCCCTAAAATATTTTTTTATTTGTTTATTTTGAGAGACAGAGAGACAGAGAGACAGAGTGAGAGAGAGCATGAGAGGGGAGGTCAGAGGGAGAAGCAGACTCCCCATGGAGCTGGGAGCCCAATGTGGGACTCGATCCCAGGGCTCTGGGATCATGACCTGAGCCGAAGGCAGTTGCTTAACCAACTGAGCCACCCAGGCGCCCGCTAAGAAACATTCTTTTTTTTTTTTTTTAAAGATTTTTTTATTTATTCATTTGACAGATAGAGATCACAAGTAGGTAGAGAGACAGGCAGAGAGAGAGGAGGAAGCAGGCTCCCCACTGAGCAGAGAGCCCGACGCGGGGCTCGATCCCAGGACCCTGGGATCATGACCTGAGCCGAAGGCAGAGGCTTTAACCCACTGAGCCACCCAGGCGCCCCGCTAAGAAACATTCTTAAATGATGACCTTTTTTGAGGGTCTAGGGTCAGCTCCAGGCCCTTCACCCTCTGCCAACTAAGACCCCACCCAGCACCAGATGGGATGGGAATGCCCCTCCCTAACTTCCCTGCAGAACAAACCCGGCTGGAAAACTCACAGCCCGCCACCTACTCACAGTAGTCTGGAACTCAAGTTCCACACTACTCAAGTCAGTCTGGAAAAGGGGCTGGGGACAGAGCCTGTCTGGCAGGGTTGGCCAAGGCCTCATCTTGTGGGTTCAGAGGACTAGGGGGGCTGGGATCAAGATCCAGTCACTGCAGAAGGAGGCTTCTGTTTTTGCCACCAGCACTCAGGTCCTTGGACATGAGCAGCTCTTGTGACTCCCTCCACCCCCTGGCACCTCCAAAAGGGGGGTTTCCCAGGAGTTAATCACTAGGGAGTCTGTCATCCCGCTTTCCCATGGAGGGAAGAGAAGACCTTCATTTCAGAACAAGAGCGCTGAATGCCCTGGTCAGATGAGAAACTGCTGCTTTGGGCCTGAAAGCCACTACCCTTCCAGAAGCTGAGCCCAAAGGATCTCCCCACGAAGGGGCTCCAGGGAGAGAAACACCTGCAAGACTGTCATGGATCCACTGGGTCTTCCAACTGCCCATGGGCAGCAGGAGTTAAGTAGCTGTTTAGGGGTGTGTGTGTGTGTGTGTGTGTGTGTGTGTGTGTGTGTTGGGGACTGAGTGGGCTGGGTTTGTTTTGTTAGCATTCTTAAAAAAGGTAGAGGGAAAGGTACAGTGAACTCCCGTGTCCTCTAACCCAGATTCAATAATTACCAAGATCCCTCCCACAAGCTTCACCGATTCCTTAGATCTATCTATTGTTCCCCTCCCCTCCTTCTTGCTGAAGGAAAGTCCCAGACATCAGGTTGTTTTACATGTTACAGTTTGCAGCTCTGAAAAATATGGACGTTTTCTTATGTGTCCATAACATCAGGCTGGTTTTGTTACTGATCAAGAGAACAAGGAATTTTTCTCCAGGAAATAAGACTCTCAAAGGGAAGTGTTGATGAAGGAACAGGGAAATGGGTCATCTCATCTTCTACTGATGGGAGTAATGGCTTTCTGGAGGACCGCCTGGCCATACAAACCCCAAAAGGCTTAACAACCTGTGTGTGCCTTCTGACTCAGCTTTTCCACTCATGCGCTCATCGAGAAAATATTTGCTGATGTCTACCACGTACCTGGCAGTGTGCCGAGCACTTGGCTCCCTGGTTCACATGTGGAAATGGAGGCACAGAGAGGTCAAGCTGCATGCCCGGGCTTACACCACTCTGATGGGCCAGAGCTGCTATCCAAACTCCAGCCATTTAGGTTTCACGGGTAACACCAGGTCCCAGCAAAGTATCATCTTGGGCCTTCCACAGGGGAGGTCACTGCTCTAGGCTCCACGGAGCGCTCCCTACCCATCCTCGTGAATGCTGATTAGGTGCAGTCTGCCCTAGACTCCACGTATGACGTAAGGGTGGTCACAGGAGTCCCCCTTTTGCAAATTAGGAAACTCAAGTACAGAAGTTGTAGGCACCCAACACAGATCGCACATGTGCCAGTGGACATATGTCGTGAGCCTAGCTTCTCTACCTTTTCATTCAGGCGGCTCCCTCTCCACCTTGCTGTCACCCTGCTCCACCATTCTGGCAAGGCTGTGGCCCTGGGTTCATCCTTCATCCCACCTTTGGGGACAGGCTCAGGACCTGCTGCTACAGACCGAATGCACGTCTCCCCCCACCCCCATTTGTATATTGAAACCTAATCTCCAGTGCGATGGTATGAAGAAATGAGACCTTCAGGAGGTGATTCGGTCAATCTCATGCATGCTCTTATAAAGAAGGTTCCAGAAAGCTCCCTTGCCCTTTCTGCCATGGGTGAGGACAGAGCAGAAAGATGGTCATCTATGAACCAGGAAGCTGGCCCTGAGCAGACAACAGATCTGCCAACACCCTGATCCTGGACTCCCCAGGTTCCAGGACAGTGAGAAAATTTCTAGGGTTATAAGCTACCTGATCTATGGTATTTTCATTATAGCACATAGAATGGACTGAGATCCCCAACTTGAATCTTCCCTAGGCCTTGTGTAAAGATGTTGAAGACAAGAAATCCTCTTTCCCCCAGGTTTATAAATCAGGAGGATCTGCACCTTAACCCTACGTGTGTGGACAAGGAAGCCAAGTGGAGCAAGGGAGAGAAACAGAGCCCCAGTGACATGTTTGAGCCCCTACCCGGGCTGGCCCTGAAGCTTCTCTCCTCCAAGCTTCCCAGTGACTTAAGACCAACTGATCTTACATCCCAAGGAGACTTGGTTAATCTACCCGGCATGCACTGTCCCACTGCCCACTTTCATTCATACTGGGGCCCACCTTCCTCACACCACGTCCCTTGTACCTGGCGGAAGTCCTTTCAAAGGCCCGCACCGTTGCTGAGCCTGATTCTCTACACACTCCTTCCTCTCCTCTCCAGCTCACTCCCCTTGCCCATGCCTGAGCAGGATCTCTGTCCTCCGCGTCCCTGCAGAATTTGGTGCATGCCTCTCATCACCCTGCATTATGACTGTCTGGGTGTCCCCTGCCAGGAAGGCAGTACCGGGCAAGGGTGAAGACCGTGGGTTCCGCAGGAGGAAAGATGTGAGGGCAGGTCCCTGCTCTGACATACAAACTCTACAGAGACGGAGGCAAGCCATCTTCTCCTCTCTCTGCTCCTGGATTTTGTTCATCTGGGGAGGTGGGTAGTAATAGTACTGGCTGTGTGGCTTACAGTCACTCCCGACCCTTGTCTCTCAGTGCCTCTCACTACAGAGATATCTGCTTCCCCAGCCTCCCCTATAACCAGGGACAATCACTGGTCCCTTCATGGCCAATGAGAAACAGAGGTCTGCCAGGGTTAGGAACGTTTATGAGGACATGTTACCTTTGGAAAGGAAAGACACAGGGAGAGAAAGCCTTTTCCCCTGCCGCTTTCCCCTGCTTGGGATACTGTAAGGATGTGACCCTCAGGCTGGGGCAGCTATCCTGCGACCACACAAGGTCACACAAGGTCACACAAGGCCAACGTCGGGATGATACGGATGTCCATGAGGGCAGCGGAATAGAGAGAAAGCACCCAGTTCTCCAAAGGGTCGCTGAACCTCTACACTGGCCACAGAGCTTGTCTCCATCACACTCTGTAGTGAGAGAATTCATCATCTCCATCACTTAGCCTAGCATCACCGGCATCTTGGCACCTGTGTCCCAACGTGTCCCAACCAGCAGATCGCCTCGTAGAGTAAGGGTTCAGTGCCATCACGTGTGCAAAGAGCAGAGGAGAAGGGGGCAAAGGGGGGGCCGACGGCTCAGCAACCCCCTGAGGGAGCTCAGCCTTTCCACATCTGAATGCCAAGAGTAAAGCCCCGCTCAGACCGGTTCCTCCTACTGTCACGCGCCCCAGCCACTAGGATCTACACGCACCAGCTCCTTTTTTGCCTCGTCCATCCCCGGACCACCTGTGCTATCACTTACTCTGCAGTTTTCTTTAACAGCATTCACGTTTATTTTGGCTTACATGCCAACGTTAGCCTCACCCAAAGCAGAAATAGCCATGGAACACTGGGTTTGATGTGCTATTGAAATTCTTTTCCTGTTACGCATTAAAATAAAAGTACAACTATTAAAATGTTTAAAGTGTTTATTCATACACCACCTCAAATTATCTCGTGGAATGATCTGACCTTGGGAAAGCTGTCCCTGTGGCAGTAAGACATCATTCCTAGTCAACGTGCTCTTCCTCCCCCCTGCCTTTGCACGTTCTCTCTTCACTTACATTCTAGCAACATGGAAGCTCAAATGTCAGCTCTAAGTAACCCTACCAGAGGGAGATCTCTTCCAAGCTCCCTCATCAGGGTGCTGTTCCCCTGGAACATATCCACGGTTTATACTTGCTTCCTACATTGTCTTCTGGGAAGGGTTACCAGTAACAGCAATAAGGCCAACGTGCTCTGCTCGAGGACTTTCTCTGTGCCAGGTGCCGCTTTAAGGACTTTATAGAGATTAACATGATCTTCAACCAGCACCAGGTGAAGCAGGTGCTAACACACCCACTTCACAGATGAGGAAACTGAGGCTCAGAAAGGATTCAGTGCCTTGCTCAAGGTCCCACTGTTCGGACATGACACAGAGAGGGCTGGATCCAGGGGACTGATCTGGGGCCTGCCCTCCTGACCACCTCGCTACTCTGCTGTCCCCACCACAGCCACCACTGACCAAGTTCTATGCTGACGGGACACTGCCGTGAGCAAGTCTGAGGAAATCACCTCAAGTCAAGTAGCTGGGAACACCTGCAACCCAGGTCTGCCAACTCTCAGGCTCGCTCTCACCTTGCACAACTGACCACAGAGCCAGCATACAACTCAACCTGAATGGAACCTTCCTTTACTCCTCGAGGTCATGGTGCACACCTCTACTCCCTGGCTTTCCTCACTGTCCCCTTTGAGTTTGTATTACTCAACTCGGAGAGGCCAACTCTCCTCTGAAAAGAGGAAAAGAGTCCCTGATACAACCAGAGCCTCCCATCACCATCCCTCGCGCCCACAGGGGAGGTGGCTGACCCAGCAGTAGCTTTCTGTGGAAGGTTTCTCCTCACCTGGTCGCTGGGTCCCAGGCCCACATTCTCAATTGACCGTCATCGTGACAGCCAATGCTTACGGGGCTGACCATGAGTGTCACGCATGTGCTCCATGTTTCACAAGCACCGACTCACTGAATGCTCACCCTCTTTAGGACTAACAGTATCCTTGTTTTAGGATAAGGAAATGCGGCCGCAGAGAGGCTAAAGCCAGTGGTCCCAGGCCAATGAGCTGGGAGTGGTGGTTCCAGAGGCCCTGCCTGACCCACTTGGTGACACTGCCTCCCACAACATAATCTCTCCGTGTATTGAGCGCTCAACGGTAGGGCCAAGTTCTGGACTAAACACTTCACATAAGATGACCTCAGTGAGTTAACGCCACCACTCCCATACACGTAGACCTCAGTGAGGTAGGTATTTAAAAAATAAAGCACCTGAAGCTCAGAGAGGTGAAGTCACCTGCTCAAAGTCACGCAGCTACAGCACGGGGTGCAGCCAGGATGTGGTTAGCTACAGTGTGACTCCAAAGCCTCATATCCAAACTTGGTCCCCAATCTCCCTATTGGCAGCAAGTCCCTAAGAGAAATCACTCTCTAGCTCCAAGGAAACAGGGTGGCCTGTCGTGCCCCTAACAGGCTATCAGCGCGCAGGACAGAACTCAGCAGCCACTCTCCTGGTAACTGCTACTCGGCACAGTCTTGGGGGCCGTCTCAGCAATGAACCCACTGAGCTCATGTGGGGAAGGGGGCTCCCGGAGTCAGGCCAGTTTCTTCCAGGGAGACGGTAACTACCTGGAGCCACTGCTCTCTCCCTAGCCTGGCTGTTAGGTTTTTCTCTGGCCTTGATTCTGGGGGTGTGAGGATGGATATCTTCCCTGAAGGTCTGCCACTGCAACTCTTTGCCTTCCTGCCCTAGCAGGGCCTTCCTCTGGTCTGGATCAACCGGTGAGCAGTATCGGTCATGTCCAAATGCCTGATGTGTTCCCAGAGTGCATTAAGAACAAGGACTCCAAAGACAGATAGCTCAGGTTCAAATCCCAGCTTTGCCATTTACCCGCTTTGGGATTTCAGGTAAGTTATCTCCCCTCTCTGTGCCTCATCTGAAAAAGGAAGACAGAGATAGTACCAACATCTTAAGGTTGTTGGGGGAATTTAAAACACTTAGAATGGAGGCACTCAGAGCTACATGAATGTTTATTACTGTTCATCTGAGTGACTCAATAAAACACACGTCCACCCTTTTGGGGGGCAGAGATGTCCACTGAGCCCCTAAGACCCTGTGATCACCCACCAGCTACACATCAAGGAAAAGCAGACTCTTTCAAAGGACCCACTGGCTTGCCAGTGGCAAAGGGCACATGAGTTTACATTTGGCGCAGGGTTCTTGGTTCCTGCCGGACCAGCGGTGAGACAGCAGTAATTCTAGCCCATGTGCAATTATTTGGCTTGTTTGGCTGCTTGTATGTTTATTCTTCATCCCCGCCCCCAGTAAGAACAGAAAGTGCCATGAAGGCAAGGCCAGTAGTGTTCCAGACCCCACAGAACTTGGCAGGAGACGGAATTCAATAAATGTTCCCTCCACGGCCAGGGTCTTGTGTGAAGGGAAACCCTCCAACCCCCGCATGGTCTCAATTTGTTGCTTTCCCCTTATGTGCTATGCCCAACACAGTGCCCGCCACACAAGAGGCCCCCAAAGAGATACCCAGTGACTAAATGAGGTTCTTGGACCCATTTAACAAGAGCACCTGCCACCTGCCAGGCCTAAGAGGCCAAAAAAAGATGCCTTTATCCCTGCCGCCAGGCATCAGTCCTTCTGGTCACAGAGATCAAGACGTGGTATAAAATGACTCAGAGACACTCCAGGGTGGTTCGGCAGCCAGGAGAAGGGGTGGGGGGCGAGGGGAGGGGCAGAAACAGAAACCCACAGCACTCCAGAAGTCTGCAGAGCAGACACCAGAGGATATGCCTCTCTGACCCTGCCCCACAGAGCCCTAAGCAGACACAGGAGCTCCGCTCAGGCAAACAGACAACACTGGGCCCAGCAAAAAAAGCCAGGTGGGTGGCCCACGTGTGTCTTTCTAAGCAACGCCAACAAACTCAGTGGTGAACCCCATATCCTTTCCTCTGGAAGGCTGGCTCACTAAGGTCCTTGCACCCCTACTCGGTGGGTGGAAACTCAAGGCCCAGTCTGCATGTGCTGTGCCAACAAGCAATGATGTCATGAGTTGAATGCATCCTGACTAGGAAGGCCTGGTGATCCTGACCCTGCCCAGAAAGTAAGCAGCCATGACCTCTGCCTCGGGGTCTGCGCATCTGTGGGCACAGCCGAGCTTGACGGCTGTAGGCTGCCGGTTCTCACTGGGGGGTGGTTTGCCACCCCCACTCCAGAGAACACTGGCAGACAGTTCTGGTCAGGACTGGCGGTGGGGCACAGGACAGCCCGCACAACAAAGAACGATCCTGTCTACAAGGTCAAGGCACTGAGTTGAGAAACCCTGGGTCTAGGCTCTCAAACTATAAAAAACAGTGAATTATCAAGGCATTTGGTGAAAATGCAGACTGGATTCAGTGAGGGTGGCCCTCAGTGGTCTGAGAAGCAGTCCAGGTGGGAACTGGTCTGGGGGGCAGTGGTATCCAGAAGCATCCGTATCCCCCGGGAGCTCCATGGAAACGCAGACCCTCAGCCCTTCCTCAGACCTGATGAATCAGAATCTGCATTTTCACAAGATGCCTAGGTGATTCTCAGGTACATAAAGTGAATGGAAATTAGGGAGCCCTGGAAAAAAAAACCTCCATCCTGGGTCTTAGGCCCTTTGGCAGGAGCAATCACCACTGTGGGGGTGTCACAGGGCTCCTGATGGCTGGCGACAAATATCCTGTCAACTCTCAGCTTCTTGGCATCAAATAACCTGTTCCCGCCCCCAGGAGCAGAGCTGCTGCTGGCACCAGAGGCCTGGCTGTCTGCCAGACGCCAAGCTCCTGGGCAAGAATCCGGCTCAAGTGTGGAGAAATAGGAGTCAAATCCAAGCATCTTAATTGCTGAGAAAAAAATGAGGAAAGAGGACTTCATCTCACGGTGACACTGACTTAAAATCAGAAGGTGATGGTAATGGTAGCCCGCATTTCCAGTGGGCACTATTCTGAGCATGGGAACTACAGTCCCCATTCTACAGATGAGAAAGCAAAGACAAGGGACAAGTAAATTATTCCCCCAAGGTCACATGGGCGGGGAAATGGTGAAGTCAGAGCTGACACCCATGTCTAGGTTCCTACCTGCTACTCTATTGCACCAAGCCCTGGGATTTTAATAGCTTCCTTACCTTTGGCACAAAGGAAAGAGCTCATTAATCCCCCACACCACCAAGAAACAGACTCCATTTGGCTGGACTTTTTTCTGACACTTCTCCAGGGCAGCTAGCTTTCCGCTGTCCTACTTTGGAGAAGGAGAAAGTAGGCTTCAGGAACAGAGCATGAGAGCACAGCTGGGCCACCGATGGGACAAAAATGTGAACCACATTCTTGTCTGAGAAATCAGAGAACTTAGCTGTGGGGTGAAGGGTCTCTTCCTCCTGAACTGGAGTTCCTGAGGAAGGGCCTCCAGAAGTTCAAGCAAGGCAAGTGCCAGACCTCTGGTCCCCTCATACCTCTTCCTACATGCCAAAGTCAGCTTCCCAATAGCCCTTTCCTCCAAACGCTCCCAGGGATGGAACAAAGTAGAGGCTTCAGGGAGCAAATCCCTCCCATCACATTCTGAACCTTGTTTATCCAACTCAAGCCATGCCAGCCTCCTCTCTGTTCCTCCAACTTGCCAAACCTGTTCCTACCTCAGGGCCTTTGCACCCACAGCCCTCTCCCCCAGGAACCTTCTTTTTTCAACTCTTTGCATGGCTGGCCCCTTTTCATCCTTCAAGTCTCAGCTCAGATGTCACTTCCTCAGACAGGCCCTTCTGACCCCACTAAGGTATCCCTCTCACCAACTGCTCATATCACACAGTATCCTGTTTTAGTTAGGTGCCTGACAGAGTAGAAGCCCTGTAAATATTTGCTGAATGAATATACTGATCTTTATTTCTAGTCAGGTTAATGAAATGATGATAATCTAGAGTTGTAAACTCTACTTGTAGAATACCAGACCAGTCATATTCCATAGAAACTAAAAGACAATAAGAACAACAAAATGATTACAATAATATTAACACAACTAACATTTAACACACACTTACTATGTGCCAGGCACTGTACGAGGTGTTTTACTAGCTTAGAGTTCATTAACAAGCCTGTGGTGAACTTGGTTCTTCATTTTACAGAGAAAGACACCAAGACTTGAAAAAGCTGTGTCACTTGCTCAAGTTCACAATTTAGTAAGGATCAAGTACAGCATGGGGCCCTTAACCACTGCCCAGCCCCCACCCTGCACAGGGCTGTTCCCTGAGACTGGAATGACAGGGCGTCTGGGAAAGTGACTTGTTATTCTCAGGAGATTCAGCCTGGCCGTGTCCTTCTCCCACAAAGAACACACAGTTGCTTACAACTCCCAAAATTCTAACTCTATAATCATATCTGTACTAAGCAAGCTTATTGACCAAAGTTGGATATAAAATTTCATGTTTTTTTTTAAAAAAAGATTTTATTTATTTATTTGAAAGAGAGAGAGCATGAGCAGAGGGGTGGGGAGGAGGAAGAGAGGGAGAGGGAGAAGCAGACTCTCCACTGAGCAGGGAGCCTGATGTGAGGCTTAATCCCAGGACCCTGTGATCATGGCCTGAGCCAAAAGCAGATGCTTTACCTACTGAGCCACCCAGGTGCCCCAAAATTTTACGTTTTATATGTAAAATATAAAATAACTGCTGGGGAGCTGTTTTTAGCCAAAGTTACTGGTCAAACTGGGGTTCACTTCCACTACAATTGAGCTTAGGACTCGACATACTTGAAGCCAAGACTCAACTGCTCTTCATGTTCAAAACTATCACGTAAGACCTGACAGCACCAGAAAACTGTTATGTGTGTGTTTGTGTGCCGGACACCTTCCAATTCCAACTCATTTAACCCTCACAACCACCTCTGGGGGTAGGTCTGATTAATATCCCCATTTCACAGAGGAGAACAGTAAGGTCCCGAGAAGGGGGCAGTCCCTTGCCTAAGATCACCCAGCAGGTAAGCAGCAGAACCAGATTTGAACCTCAGCCCCTGGCTCGGGTCTGCTTTCAATCACTGTCCCCCACTGCTTCTCTAACTCTGAGCTGACATCTGCCCAGAAGATATTGCACATCAGTTCTGTTTAGCTGTTCACTGTACCACCAGAGTCATTCATTCACTCATTCATTCAGACGTTTTTTTTTTTTTTTAATTTATTTATTCATTTATTTATTTGACAGAGAGAGATCACAAGTAGGCAGAGAGGCAGGCAGAGAGAGAGGAAGGGAGGGAAGCAGGCTCCCTGCTGAGCAGAGAGCCCGACGCGGGACTCGATCCCAGGACCCCGAGATCATGACCTGAGCCGAAGGCAGCGGCCTAATCCACTGAGCCACCCAGGCGCCCCCATTCAGACATGTTTTTAAAACATACTGCACGGTCAGGGTTGGGCTAAGGGAAGTGGACGCAAGGTTCCCACCTTCCAAACATTTGGCTTAGGTGAACTAATGATTGAAAAGACAATTTCATTAAAATTTCAATTTTAGGGGGCACCTGGGTGGCTCAGTTGGTTAAGCAACCGACTTGTAATTGTAGCTCAGGTCATGATTTCACGGGTTATAAGATCGAGCCCCAAGTCGGGCTCCACAGCGAGGAGGAGTTTGCTTGAGTTGCTTGAGAGATTTGGGCGCCTGGGTGGCTCAGTGGGTTGAGCCGCTGCCTTCGGCTCAGGTCATGATCTCGGGGTCCTGGGATCGAGTCCCGCATCGGGCTCTCTGCTCAGCGGGGAGCCTGCTTCCCTCTCTCTCTCTCTCTCTGCCTGACTCTCCGTCTACTTGTGATCTCTCTCTGTCAAATAAATAAATAAAATCTTTAAAAAAAAAAATAAAAAAAAAAATTTCAATTTTAATCTGAGAGGCTCAAAGCTTTCCCAGTAAGATCAGGAACAAGGCAAGGATGTCCCTTCTCACCACTACTTTTCAACATCACGCTGGAAGCCCTAGCTAATGCAATAAGACAAGGAAAGGAAGTAAAAGATAGATTGGAAAGGAAGAAATAAAACGTCTTTGTTCACAGATGACATGATCATATGTGTAGAAAATCCTGAAAACCAAATAAAAACAAAGAAAACACAAAGCTTCTGGAATGAGTAAGTGATTATAGCAAGGTTGTAGGATACAAGATTAATATAAAAAATCAACCATTGTCCTATAATGCAGTGAAAAAGTGGAATTTGAAATTAAAAACTCAATATCATGTACATTAGCATCCCCCAAAATGAAATATTTAGGGATAAATCTAACAAAACATGTACAAGAACTATATGAGGAAAATTCTGATGAAAGACATCAAAGAACTAAATAATGCAGAGATAGTCTATGTTCATGAATGGTAAGATTCGATGTTGTCAAGATACCTATTCTTTCTAGCCGGGCACAGTGACATGTGCCCATGGGAGGCTGCGGCAGGAGGATACCCATCAGATGTCAGCACTAAGTTCAGCATCAATATGGTAAACTTCCAGGAGTGGCGGGAAAACCAGGTTGCCTAAGGAGGGGTGAACTGGCCCAGGCATAAATGGAGCAGGTCAAAACTTCTGTGCCCATCAGTAGTGGGACTGTGACTATGAACAGCCAGTGCTCTTCAGCCTGGGTACCCCAGTGAAACCCCATCTCAAAAAAAAAAAAAAAAAAGATACCAGTTCTTTCCAGCTTCATTTGTAGATTCAATGTAATCCCAGCAATTTTGAATACTGACAAAATGATTCTGAAGTTTATATGGAGAGGGGATGCCTGGGGGGCTCAGTTGGTTAAGTTCCCCTCTTGATTTTAGCTCAGGTCATGGTCTCAAGGTCATGAGATCAATCTGTCAGGCTCTGCACTCAGTGGGGAATATGCTTGAAAGTCTCTCCCCCTGCCACCCCCTTCCCCCCCCAGCCCTCTCTAAATAAATTTTAAAAAGCTGTAAATAAAATAAGGTTTATAGGGAGAGCCAGAGACCCAGAATAGTCAGCACAATACTGGAGGAGAGAACAAAGTCAGAGGACTGATACTACCCAACTTCAAGACTTACTACAAAGCTACTGTAGTTAAGAAAGGGCGGTGCTGGTGAAAGAACAGACAAATAGATTAATGGAACTGAAGAGACAGCCCAGAAATAGACCCTCATAAGCACAGTCAACTAATCGTTGACAAAGGAGTAGAGACAATACAATGGAGCAAAGATAATCTTTCCAACAAATGCCGCTGGAGCCTGAGGTCCACGTGCAAAGAAATGAATCCAGACACAGACTTTACACCTTTCCCAAAAGTTAACTCAAAATGGATCACAGACCTAAAGGTAAAACAAAAGATTATGAAACTCCTAGAAGATAATACAGGAGAGAACCTAGGTGCCCTTGGGTAATCATTTTTTTAAGATATAACACCAAAGGCATATAACCCATGAAAAAAAGCACTGATAAGCTGGACTTCATTAAAGTTTAAAACTTCTCTGTTAAAGATAATATCAAGAGGATGAGATGAAAAGCCACAGACTGAGAAAATATTTGCAAAAGGTTTAAAAAAAATGGGTCATTAAAAAATGTTTTAATAGACACCCAACTGAAGAAGCCTACAGATGACAAATAAGCTGATGACAAGATGTTCTACATTATATGTCATCCAGGAAATGCAAATTAATTAAAATGAGAGGGGTGCTTGGCTGGCTCAGTTGGTACAGAACATGACTCCTGATCTCAGGGCCATGAGTTCAAGCCCCACAATGCACCTAGAGCTTACTTAAAAACAAACAAAAACACATTAACAGTAAGATAACCACCACACACCTATTAGAATGGTCAAATCCAGAACACCGACACCAAATGCTGGTGAAGATGTGGAAAAACAGGAACTCCCATTCATTGTGGGTGGTAATGTAAAACGGATTGGCCCCTTTGCAAGACAATTTGGCGCTTCCTTACAAAAGCAAACGTACTCTTATGATCCAGATCCACTCCTCGTGCTCCTTGGTATTTACCCAAAGGAGCTGAAAATTTCTCTTCACACAAAAACCTGCACACTGATGTTTACAGCAACTTTATTCATAATTGCCAAAACCTGCAAGTAAGCAGGACGTCCTCTGTAGGTGAGTGGATAAAGTATGGTACATTCAAACAATGGAATAGTATTCAAGCCATAAAAAGACATAGAGAAACCTTAAGTATATTTACTAAGTGAGAGAAGCCAATCTGAGAAGGCTATATACTGTATAATTCCAATCCTGAAACATCATGGGAAAGGCAAAAAACTACGGCAACAGTAAAGAGACTGATGACTGCCAGGGGTTAGGGGAGGAGAAGAATGAACTGACAGAGCTCATGGGATTTTTAGGGCAGTGAAACTACTCTTTATGATACTACAGTGGTAAATATGTGGCATTACACATTTGTCCAAACTCACAGAATGTACACCAAGAGTGTGGAAACTATGTAAACTCTGAACTCTGGTGACAGCGATGGGTCAGTGAAGGTTCATGAATTGTAACTGTAATAAATGTACCACTCTGGTGGGCGATGTTGATGACGGGGGCGGCTGTGCATGGGTGGGTAGTGCATGGGTAGCCATTTTGCTACGAATCTGAAACTGCTCTAAAAAGTAAAATCTATTAAAAAAAAAAAATCAGGGGACGCCTGGGTGGCTCAGTTGGTTAAACGGCTGCCTTCGGCTCAGGTCATGATCCCAGCATCCTGGGATCGAGTCCCACATCGGGCTCCTTGCTTGGCGGGGAGCCTGCTTCTCCCTCTGTCTCCGCCTGGCACTCTGTCTGCCTGTGCTCACTCGCGTGCTCTCTCTCTCTCTCTCTGACAAATAAATAAATAAATCTTAAAAAAAAAATCAGGCTACTGAAATAAGCCATCAGTGAAAAGGTTCATGTTATTCTAAGATACCAGATATCTATATTTCAGAAAAATTGAACATTATGAAAAATCAGGTTTCTTTTTTAATTAAGACTTGATTTTTCAAACATCTGTAATGGGCCTCAGGCAGACCCATCTCTTGGGGGCTGCCGAGAGGGTTAAATGAGTTACCCCAATCACCTGCAATGCCTGGCACCTGGTGAACGCAGGGTTATTTCCTATTATTATTTCCAGCACCCTGGACAGTACTCCGACACACAGTAGGCACTCCCTGGCCCGGGGGGGGGGGGGGGGGGGGGGAGAAGCCGTCTGCTGAGAGAGGCCCAGCCCAAGGGAGGAGGAGACCTGGAAGGCCTCAAGGAACCAATGGGATTGTCCTTCAGGCAATCAGACCAGTAGGTAAATAAGCCCTGCCTAGAAAAAACCGGTTTGGCAGCCTTTCTCTGGCTGCTTTAGGAGCTATTCCCAGAGACTGCCTCTTGCCTTTGATCTAGGAGGTATAATTGTTTTCCCTGATTAGACAGATACAACTCAGGAAGCTTTAGAACTGGGTCGCTCACAAGCTTTCTTCCAGGACCTTGGGTTGGAGGCCAGCAGTTTTGCCATATTCCAGGGGTCACTTTGTGCAAACTGACCCCAACATGGACATATGCTGGGAGGAATGAGGGATAGACTGGTAAATAGATTCACGTGCTTGCAAATACTCACCGGCACCCCTGTGATTATGAAAATTAATTAAAATTAATTAATAAAATGAAGAAAATCTAGAATTTTCCTAATTCTCTCCTACTGGAGAGACAATTAAGAAAATTCTAGATTTCCCAGCCTTCCTTGCAGTTAAGAGCAATCACGTGGCTTTATATGGCCAAGGACATAAAAATGGGAGCCTGGTGGGATTTCCATTCCTGACTAAACAGACAATCCTCTGCTCCAGATACGTGCGTGTAGGAAGTGTTTCTCGGAAGAGGCAAGGTGTTCCCAGTAACAAAAGTCACTGTTGCCCTGAATGACGGTGGCACTGCCATCGCGGCCATCAAGTTCCCCAGAGAGAAATGCAGAGACTTCCTGAGGGAAAGCAGAGTGTGCAGTAACATTGCCGATAATAACCGGCAGCCACTGTCGTCACCACTGGCCACGCACTGTTTTAAGTGCAACACAAATGTTAACTCATTTCCTCCTCAGCACCGGACCACAAGGCAGGTATTATTATTTCCATTTATAGATGGAAAAAGTCAAGGACACAGGGCATAATTTACTTGCCAAGTGGAGACAGTAACTGGCAGAGGGGTTATCAGGACCCAGATGATGTTGCTCCCTTATCAAAAGTTTTCATTGTGAGCTTCGCGAACAAAGTCTGAGCCCAAGGCAGGCCTGTGAAAATAAACGGAAGCCATCACTGCCACATACTGAGTGCTCAGTACGCGTCTACCTTGGAACTGAGCACAGCGTGCATGTTATCCTCCAAGAACCCCTGTGGCTGGCACCATGGCTGTGTCTATTGAAAAGATGGTGATGGACTTGCCCGGTGTCACATGATCAGTAAGGACCATGGAAGCCGAAGGTACCATCCTGTAAACCCCTGGACACTAGATTACACCTCCTGGGAAGAACTCACAAGAGAAATTTTCTTTCATTATTAACCACAGTCAATAACCTGCTCTCAAGGACATTCTTGGCCTCTCCTTTGCCACACGTGATAAAGGCCACATGCACTTGGCCACAGAGAAAAGCAGGACATGAAAGGAAACAGAGCAGAACTCCACACCCAGGTGCTCCTAGAATCAAGGCCATGGTCCCTCCCTTGGCCTTCAGGGGCAGGCAGCCAGAACAGGCCCCTCCTCCTTTACTTTAGCCTCACAGGCCCCTCCCTGAAGCCTGGAGGAATCCATGCTCCCCAGGACCTCCACACACGCTGTTCAGGCTAGTTTCTCTGCCTGGAATGCTCTTCCTCAATACACACCTTTCTCCTTCCCCTAATTAACTCCTACCCATCCTTTAGTGTTCAACCGCTGGGCTGCATAAAGAGAGATTTCTTAAAAAACAAAAAAGAAAAGAAAGAAAAAAAGAAAAAAAGCAAATTGTAGGATAGGGTGTATGCTACATTTTGCATAAGGAAGGGAAGATAAAAAATAGATATACGAATTTGCCTTAAAAAAAACTCTAGAAGGGTATGTAAAAAAAAAAAAAAAAACTAATACAAATGGTTGCTTAATGGGTGGAGTTATGAGGTAGGCAGGAAAGGGAGCAGCAGAGAAAGACCTGTCAATGTGTATGTCTACACACACACATGGACTTTTCAAGTGTACAACTGCATGACCTGCTTTTTTAAAAAAGGGTCACAAATAAAAACAAAGCAGGAATAATGGGCAGAGGGTGAGAGAAGGCACCTAAATAGGTCCTTTCTTTTTTTAAATTTAAGATTTTATTTATTTATTTGACAGAGAGAGACACAGCAAGAGAGGGAACACAAGCAGGAGGAGTGGGAGAGGGAGAAGCAGGCTTCCCAGCTGAGCAGGGAGCCCGATCCCAGGACCCAGGGATCACAGCCTGAACAGAAGGCAGATGCTTAAGGACTGAGCCACCCAGGCGCCCCTAAATACATCCTTATGTGGTACTGCCTGATACCGTCTGACTCCCCCAGCAGCCTGTGGGTTCCAGAGGGCAGGCCTAGACCTGCTATGGCTGCCAGTCGGGGGCCTGCCACGCAGCGAGTGCCCAAGAAATGCTTTGAGTGAGCATGCGCGGAGGCAGGACCGGGCCCACCTCAGTCACACACAGAGAGCGTGGACACAGCAGAGACAATACCTAACCGGATAAACACGGCTGTGCTCCTGTAAAACTTTACTCATGGACGCGCAACCCAAAGGTCATGCCATTTCTCATGTCATGAGAGGTTCTTTTGATTTATTTCCCAGCCATTAAAAATGTAAAAAGGTAAAAGCCCAGGTCATATAAAAACAGGAGGTGGGCCAACTAGGGCCCATGGGCTGTAGTCGGCTGCCCTTGGTGTAGATCACGAGCATGGCCGTCATTCATATCGTAGTTGTACATACACAGAGAATTTCTGAAAGGAGGCGGGACACAGTGGAGGGTTCAGGGGAAGGAAGCAAGATGACTTTATTTTTAAATAATGTGCCACGTGCAAATGAATAAAAGACCGTTTTAAAGTCAGTACTACAGAGAGAAAGGGGAGACTGTGTCTGGGGTGAAGGGCCTGAGCTCTGAGTGAGAGGCCACGGCTGGAATCCCAGCTCTCTTCCTCACTTGCTGTGAACCCGAAAGGCAAGTTGTTTTTCCTCACTGAGCCTCAGCACCACGGGCTAATGTTAATCCCGGCCTCACGGGATACTGGGAGGATTCCGTGGCTTAACCCTTTTGCACAGTGTCAGGCACCTGGAAAGTGCGGGCTATTATTAACTTCCTTATTAAGAGTCTTTAGTGGAGAAAAGGCCTTCTCCGAAGGGAAGCCTGAAGCGTAACTGTGGCTATGAATTTCCCCTTGAGAGCCCGCCCAGTCCCACAGCGAGTCATCCAACTGTTCACATAATAGACGCCTTGTGACGTGAGGAAGCTCATTTGTATTAGCAACCGCATTCCACAGAGATGCATCCTGAAGCCACGTCTGCACATCCTGTTCCACAGAGAAGGCAGCCAGCTCCCCAACTCTGGGTCTGCCCCCGACCACCACACAGGGGGGACTGCAGGACTGTGCACCCGGGAGATCATAAGGCAGTCATTTATTAAACGCCTACTGTGTGCAAGGAGATACAGGCATATGGCCCTCTGCACCTCCCCTGGAGGCTGCAGGTACAACCACAGGCTTCTTCTGCAATCACTGGGGGGACAGGAGAGCAGCCACTTTGGTCGTGTGCTCCCATAAACCTCTCACATTTCCCTGTGCGTTGATTCATTCAAGAAACACTTACTGACTTCCTAAGGGCCAAGCCTTGTTCCAGCCACCTGGTCTTAACCAGGATCCTCATTCTCCAGCTATCTCCCTCTGAACTTGGGAGACCTGCCAGGAAGACACCTTGCCTATCTCAATATCCTCTTGCAAATCAGGCAAATAAACGATATTTATTAGGGCAAGTTACTGAGCCTGGAGGACATGTGGAGTGGGGGTCTGACCGGTGTCTCTGCCCTAACTTCAGGTGACAGCAGCCCACTTTTTCTGGGGACAACCGGTCCTCTCCAGTTCCTCCTCGCCAAGGGGGCTGGGGGAGGCCTGGCCCATCACAGGCCCCACTCAGCCTCGTGATCCAAGCTGGGCCAATCAGCTGCTCTTGCTCAGGAATTCGAATTCCAAGCTGCCGATAAAAACAGCACTAATGCTAACAATATAATAATGACACAAATAACCAAATAATGAAAATAGCATAAAATAAAAATCCTGGCTAATATTTACTTGGCCATATGTTCTGTACTAGGCACTGTTTTCAAGGTCCCAAGTATCAGCTTGCTGGCTCCTGGCAGCAACCCTCCTGTCTATCCCTGTCTTAGAGCTGACAGACTGAGGCCCAGGAAAGCTGGAAAACCTGTGAAGTGGTGGTGAGGCTGGGAATCACACCCAGGAGCCCAGCGACAGTCAGAGGTCTTCCTGCCACCTTGCTGCCTCCTCCTCTGCCAGGACGGCCCTGAAGGTGCGGCCCCGAGCACTGGTCTTCAAGATGCCCCAGAGCTGCTGGACCCAGGTCTCAGCTTTACGGCAGGTGCCCAGCGGGTTTCTGTTGCCTGCAACCCAAGAACCCGGACTGATAAACCAGGACTCTTTACTTGGTTTCACCCCTTCTGCCAAAGAGCCGGCAGTGCTTCCAAGCGCTGCAAGGGCAGGGGCGGCTCGGGAACATCTCAGGAGGGCTGCTGGTGGTCAGGGCACCTGGGGCAGCCCGCACCTGCTAAAGCAGCCATCTTTCCAAGGACGCACAGTAGCAGACGCCATCCCCGGAGGCGAAGGGGGGGGCGCTACTGCTGGTGCTCTGGGTGGACCAATCCTTTGTTTTAACACCAATCCTCTGCACTGCAGGAAGCTGAGCATTCTTGGCCTCCAGGCCACTGTGAGACCAAACATATTTCTGCATCCCTCCTAGGGGGTAGTATCCAATGGTTGCACCCTTGACCCCCACACCAAGTTCCCCTGTCTGGCAGTCCCTGTCAAGTCCTGGTCTAACGTGGATTCTGGTTTTCTATTAGCGGTTTTCGGTCCCATGACATAAAAGGCTTAGTTATTTACTAATGCCCCTGCTCCATGCCAGAGGGGGTTCTAGAGGTCTTATGTATAAGGACTCATTTAACCCTCATGGCCACCAATGAGGTGGGCACCAGGACCAGTGTTGCACCCAGGTTAAAGAGGAGGAAACGGACTTGCTAGCAGGGGAGGGAGCCTTGATATCAGGTGTTGTCCTCAGAGTCCAGTGGGAGGTGGGGGTTCTGACTGATGCCTAGGACTTTCAACTTCACCCTGGAGGTGGTCTGCTTCCCCTCTACCCGGACGCTGCCCCCTTGTACCATTCAGCCTGGGGGCTTGGCGAAGACCTGTGCTCCCTCAGGAAGCCCCCCTCACCAGCTTCCCGGATCCCCAGGTCAGGCCCTCTCTTCCAT
Organism: Enhydra lutris kenyoni; assembly: GCF_002288905.1. Classification (NCBI taxonomy): domain Eukaryota; kingdom Metazoa; phylum Chordata; class Mammalia; order Carnivora; family Mustelidae; genus Enhydra; species Enhydra lutris. The sequence goes on along the minus strand of NW_019154169.1, from coordinate 6,951,362 downwards.
GCAGTAATCTGCTCTCCAAGCAACCTGTGTTTTCCCTTCATGGTATTGATCACAGCAGCAATCAGTGTTGGTGAAGTTATTTGTTGAGTGTCTGAATCCCTGCCTCCCCTCCAGATCGTCCATTCCAGGAAGGCTAGGGACGTGCTTAATGATGTACCTGTGTCTGGTGGCCCAGCTCTGGCACCGCATGCGCCCTGTAAATATTTGCTGTGTAACAAATCAACTGCTTTTTTAAAATCCATGTTTAAAACTAGGACAGCTAAACACTGGGTCTTAAAACCTGAAACCAGGCTGGGGGCTGGCCTAGAATCAAGGGAGAAAGAGATCGGTAGTCAACGTGAGCATTTACTTGGTGCCATGGAAGAAGGGTGGGGTGTGCAGTGGCAAGAACGGAGGGAGGGGGTCTGTGATGGCACAATTACGGAAACTCAAAAGTCATTGTTAAAAATAAATACTGGGGAAGCAAAAGCATGAAAGTGAACACAAACTTCTCTGTCCAGAAATTCAAGCCTTCTAACTCCTGCCCTGTAGCTTCCTCCCTCATCTTCCTTTTTAAGGTTCATTAAAAGCACAGGCCAAAAGTGGTCCCTCTGGGTTCAAATCCCACCTCTACAACAAATAAACAAACATACGATCTTGAGTGGGTCAATTAACCCCGTGCCTCAGGAAAATGGGGACACGGCAGGATGAAGCTCACGAGGCTGTAAAATGAGTTCATCCACGCACCCGGCCAGGCATACAGGAAGCAAGCACTGAAGACCAGCCGTTACCGTTACTATGAGCAGTATCACTGCTCTTCAACCCCCACAAGCAAGACCACGGGGAGGTCACGTTGCCAATGGGCCATACACGTCCTGCGATTTCCCACCTCTGACACCTAAGCTGCCTTCTCTCTTTGTTGCTGACCTTCTTGGATTCTGAGCCAATAAATTAGTCCCTCATCTGCCTCGGGTGACCCAAGAGGAGCCCGGACACTTCGAATCAAGCATTTCAATATAACACCAACATCCAGTCATTTGAGAAGCCAACCGCACATTTTCTGGCACAGTATAAAGGTACAAAGTGGTTGCATCAGATGTTTACCTCAACCTACTCAATGATGCACCTGGCCCCCTACATCCTCCCACTTCCCCCAAAAGGACGATAATCTAACGAGCACAGACGTCCATTCCACTTCATGAGTATCTGCTGCGGTGTGAATGTGAGATGAGAGTCAAGCATATGCTCTTCCCTCAGGCAGGCTCAGTTCATCACGGAGTGGATCGCCCCTCTGAGTAGCATCTAGTGGCCTCAAGAAGTACACTATAGGGGCGGCCTGGGTGGCTCAGTCGGTTGGGCATTTGCCTTTGGCTCAGGTCGTGATCTCAGGATCCTGAGACTGAGCCCCACGTGGAGCTACCTGCTCAGCAGGAAGGCTCCTTCTCCCTCTCTTTCTGCCCCCAACCCCTGCTCATGCATGCTCTCTATTTTTCAAATAAATAAATAAAATCTTATTAAAAAAAAAAAAAAAGCCGCAGCACATTGTTCCCACAACATGGCCTCTAAGGGGCAAGCCCCTTTGGCAGGTACATCTCAGAAGAAAGAACACATGTTTTGAACCCAAGGAAGAAACTGGCTGTATGGAGTACAGTGCCATATTGACTTTTTGTCTCCCAATACCCATTCTCCCTCTTCCTTTAAAAACTGAACTCCTACATTTAGCCAGGCACATGGCAGATGTGAATCAAGACTAAAATTCCCATCATCCCTTGCAGCAAGGTGTGGTCACCTGACTAAATTCAGACCAACAAGATGGGACCAGAAGAGGTGTATGTGACTTCTGGGTCACCCATTTGAAGTGTAATAGTACTCAGGAGCTCCAGTAATTTAGAGTGAGGGGAAAAAGACCTATTTTCACTAGCCTTTAACTGAAATTTAGCATTTCCTTCAACTATGAACACAGGCAAACCATAGTTTTCACACCTGTGAATTTGTCACCAGTAGAGATCACGGGTATATATATATATATATTTTTTTATAAAATCACATTAGTTCTTACATCTCAAAAGAACATTCACACCCTGTAGTACTTGGAAATCATGTAGTTATTGGGGCGCCTGGTTCCTCAGTTGGTTAAGTGACTGCCTTTGGCTCAGGTCACAATCCTGGAGTCCCGGGACTGAGTCCCACATCGAGTTCCCTGCTTCTCCCTCTGACAACTTCCCCCACCCCCCGCCCCCAGTCAATGCTCTCTCTCTCTCTCTCATTTTCTTTCAAGTAAATAAATAAAATCTTAAAAAAAAAAAAAAAAAAAGAAATCGCACAGTTACTAGACCTATCACTGGATTTTGATTTTGCCATACTAGATCACAGATTTGTTACCTTCACATCTCCAAAACCGTATTTCAACACAACTGGTTTACTTTGTAATACCGTGCGTTTTATGAATTCAAAAACAAGATTTTGATAAGTCAATGCCCAAAAGTCTATGGCACACCAATGTTAAGAACCTCTGCTTGTTCTTCAGGAAGTTAGAACATAGTTAAAACATGGCCCATCAATCCCACTCTTAGGCATATATCCAAGAAAACTGAAAAATATGTTCACAAAAAATCTCTACATAAATGAACATTCACACTACATCCAGAATAGCCAAAAAGTGGAAATAATCCAAAGGTCCATCAACTGATGAATGGATAAGCAAAATGTGGTCCATCCATACAAAAGAATGTCCAGCCACAGAAAGAAATTAAGTACTGGCGGTCATTATGCTGAGTGAAAGAAGCCAGACACAAAAGGCCCCATATTGCATTATTCAATTTATATGAAACGTCTAGAACAGGCAAATCCATAGAGACAGAAAGTAGATTAGTGGTTGCCAGGGGTTGGGAGGAGGGGGAAAGAGGGAGTGAATAGGTTCTGGGTTTCTTTTTAGGGTCACGGAAATGTTCTGCAATTAGATTATGACGGTAGGGCACAACCTTGTGAATACACTAAGAACCACTGAATCGGACACTTAAAAGGGGAAATTTTATGTGAATTTTAGGTCAAAAAAAATTTCCTGCCTTAAGGCAGCAGGAAATTACACTCTGTCCTCTCTCACATCTTCCCTTCTCATGGGTTGGAATGTGCATGATGGCGGGGAGTCGTTCTGGACCATGCAGATGAGGGCAACATCCCAGGAACGGGGAGCAACAAAACTGGCAGGCCCCCAACACTGCAGAGCTGCCTCGTCAGCCCTGGGCTGCTCACCCTCAAACTGTTTCACGAGAGACAAATCAACCGCTCTCTCATTTACACCACTGCTATTCTGGGTCTGTTACAGCAGCCAAACCTAGAGTTAACGAATCCTCAACATCTTAAGGAAAGGTTAAAAGTGATCTCACTTTACAGCCTCTCTGCTTGACCTGACGGCTGCCAAAGTTAATTCTTCCACGAGATGATCCCTAACATCCTTGAGCATCCCCACGCCTGCCTTCCACCAGAGAGGAAAGTTCAGCCACCTTCGTTGTTCTCCTAGTTTGGTGATCACTTCGCTCTGCACTAGGAGGCTGGCTGTGGCTTTAGGCAGGTGGAAAGGGACCCGGAACAACACTTCCCATCCTTGTCGGACTGCCGAGATTCTGAAGTCTCAGGAGCTGGTTCCTTGGAGGTATTTGGAGAGCCATGTGTTAAAACACTTGGCCTTAGCTCTCCACTCCCCGGCCCTCTCCAATACAAGATGACTAATAGGCTAATTAAAAACATGTGTTAATTGTCATACTCCAGCCAATGTAGTGAAGTTTTTAGTGTTAGGAGAGGAAGATGTCAGCTGGCCCCAAGACTCTAAAAGGAGGGTCTGCGCATCATTAATGCCAAAAGGCCTACAAAAATACGGCTGAAGCATGCATTTCAGTTCAGCAGCGAGTAAAACTTGCCCTTTGAAATTTCACTACCACGGTTTTTAATGCTACTTTACTTTAATACTACTTTTAATACTACTTTATTCCCTGCTCCAGCTCAATGATAGGCTAGCCATAATTTTAAATGAGTAAACCAGGGGCACCTGGGTGGCTCAGTCGGTTAAGCGGCTGCCTTCGGCTCGGGTCCCCAGGGTCCTGGGATCGAGTCCCATATCGGGCTCCCTGCTTGGCAAGGAGCCTGCTTCTCCCTCTCCCTGCTGCTCTGCCTACTTGTGCTCTCTATCTCTCTGTCAAATAAATAAACGAAACCTTTAAAAAAAAAATAAATGAGCAAACCATTCCAATTCAACCACTTTCACTCAACAGGTTTTTTTTTTTTTTTTGAGCACCTAGTATGTACTAAGGATGCAATGGGAGGAACTATAAATAGACCTGGGCTTGACCTTCCTGTGGAGCAGACAGACATGAAACATGCAAACATAACGCGTAATTAAATACGATAACTGCTCTGATGGTTTGCTGGGTGAGAAGAACAGGGGCCCTGGTGTAGATTCAGGATGGTCTGGAAGGGCCTCTTGGAAGACCTGACATTTAAGCTGTGGTCTACAGGATGAGAAGGACAAGGCCAGGTGAAAAGTCAGCACATTTTAAGGACAAGGGAGAGCACGTACAAAGGCTCGGGGGTTGGAAAACAGCTTGGCTTGTTGGAGAAGCTACATGAAAGTCTGGCTGGTGAGCCAGGAGCGAGACTTGGCAGGGGCTGCATCACGGTGCCCTTCACCATGACAAGGACTTTTTCCCACAAAGCACCCTATTTTCCCTTGGAGCTCAGATGCTCCGCGCCCCCCCCCCCCACCTTCAGGCCACGTGATAGCCAGGGAGCTCTGGCCCTGACCCAGGCCTAACAAAGCCCATCAAGGCATCCAGCCTTCCCCCATCTTCGGTCATCGTGATGGTAATAGTTGTGGCACGTGACCTAAGCTGGCTCTCAGTGCGTTTCAGCACTTGTAGAAAAGGTCCCACAAAAAAAGGTCTCCTGCCCTCTTTTTCCACTGGCCTTGTGCCTCGTAATCAAGGCTGGGGTTTGTTGCAATCATCTTACAACCATCAGAGAACCACCAACTTGAGACTGAAACGGCAGCCCTTTGTCGCAGGTGCTGACACAGAGCTTCTAAAACCCTTGGAATTTCTTGATCAATGACAGGGGTGATGGGAACGCCTGGTGTTATTCTTAACAAACAAGCCTCTGGCAACCTGAGTCTATGCTAATAAAATCTCTCTGGCCGAGAGGCCCCAGACAGCTTCGGGATGAGGGCCGGTCACCAGAACTAGCGAGGCATGATAAAAGGGCTGGAACTGGCAGTCCCGCCCCTCAGCCTACAGGAAGGCTGGAGATGAAGCTAATCAGCACTGGTCTGTGATTTGATCAACAACAGAGGCAGACAGCGCCCAGGTCCGGGAGCAGGGCGGTGCTGTGTGGGGGGAAGGTCATGGAAGATCGGATCCTCTTACCCTACACCTTGTCCTAGACGTCTCCTGCATCTGGCTGTTCCTGAGTCATATCCTTCCCAATAAAGCAGTAAATGAAAGTGTCAGCTAAGTTCCGTGAGCCATTCCAGCAGCAAATCATCAAATCTGAGACGAGGGTCACTGGACCCCCCAACTTATAGCCCAGTGGTCAGAGGTACAGGGAGCGATCAGGGATTTGCTACTGGTGTCTGCAGTGGCAATGAGCCCCTCAGGGCTCGGGTGGCTGTGTCAGAATTGAACAGAATGGTAGGTAGCACACCCAGTTGGCACCCGGGGAGTTGGAGAATCAGTCAGAATGAGGAAAAGCTCCATACATTTGGTGTCGTAAGTGTTGCCAATAAAAATAGCCCAGGGACGCCTGGGTGGCTCAGTTGGTTAAGCGGATGCCTTCAGCTCAGGTCATGATCCCAGCATCCTGGGATCGAGTCCCACATCGGGCTCCTTGCTCGGCAGGGAGCCTGCTTCTCCCTCTGCCTCTGCCTGCCACTCTGCCTGTGCTCACTCTCTCTCTCTGACAAATAAATAAAATCTAAAAAAACAAAACCCAAAAAACAGAACAAAACAAAAAAACAGCCCAGAGAGACCAACTGTGAGATCACAAAGAAAAACCTCAGTGTTGGCACTAACAGTATTTGAGCCGTGGATCAAGCAGCACCTAAAGCAGATTTCACCCTGGACTTCAGTTCTGTTAAGCCAATAATCTCTCGATATCCTTAAATCAGTTTGGGCTGGGTGTTCTGTTAGTTGCAGCCCCAAGACACCGACTTCTAGAAACGGGAGGTCACTGAAGCGTTTACATTTGGGGTCTGACAGGACTTCATTTCTATCGGAATGGAGAATGGAACGGAAGAGGCAGGGATGGAAGCAGCGGGTCCGTCGGGACAACGCTGGTACAGGGGCAGTAGTATCACTGCTGCCTTTCCCTGCTCCGGGTTGACCTGACTCCCCCCAAAATGTATGTGTTGAAGTCTTAACCTCCAGTACTTTAGAATTGGACCTTAATTTGGAGCTGGGGTGGCGGCAGCCATAGTTAGTTAAGTTGGAGTGAAGATACACTGGGGTAGGGTGGGCCTCTGCTCCAAAAGGCCTGGTGTTCTTTTAAGAAGGGGAAATCTGGACACGGACACGCACCCAGGGAGACCGCCGTGGGAAGATGAAGGCAGAGATTAGAGCGATGCGGCAGAAGCCACAGAGTGCCAAATGTTACCGGCAAAGCTAGCAGTGAGGTGTGGAACCGATTCTTCCTCACGGACCTCAAAAAGAATCAACACTGTCTTAACCTTGATCTTGGACTTCCAGCCTCTGGAGCTACGGGACAGTACATTTCTGCTGTTTAAGCCCCCCAGTCGTAGTACCTGGTGATGGCAGGCCTAGCAAACAAAACTGTGAGGAGGAAACCGAGGCCCTGGAGGGCCATGGTAGCCTGCACCGAATTCCCCAGTTGGCAGGGACCCTGGAAGCACCGGGTCTGTCCACCTTGGGAAGCCAGGTTTCCAACCACCGTGCTGTTCGTCTGGCCTTGGGGAAACTGCTCTGCCCTCAACCCCGGGCTCTAGAAAAGTCCTGAGCCCTCCACGTGCCCCTGTTTTCCGTCTGCATGATGGACATCTGCCTGCCCCCTCCCCCTCTGCCTGGCAGGGGAGGAGAACAAGAGAATGGCTGCAGAGGAGCAGGCCTCCAGAGGCCGCACAGAAGCCGGACCATCCAGAACAGTATTCTGAGCAGAAGAACGCACTGGGGAGGAGAGTGGAGGCAAGTCAGAATCACCTCCCCACTCCGAAGGGCTGGTATGACACGATCCAGCCTCTCTCTCCTGTGGCTGACTGCAGGACAGAGCTGGCCCCTGACAGGCAACACAGAGGGAGGGAGGCCCGCGGCAGAAGTCATCTGGAAGACACAGGAATGCTCCCAAATCCCAGTTCAGGAGTCCACCGCCCAGCACTCCAAGCTGTTCACATGACATCCCACCGGCCCCTGCAAATCAAGGCCCTGTGACTCTCCCTTGAGGACAGAGAGCTCTGTCCAAACCTGTCCTTGACATCAGGAGCAAGTCACTGCAAGGCATCCCTCGCTGAGCCCAAGCAGGTGGTACACGAGGCTGGCTGAGGCCCAGCGCCACCGTGACAAGCTGAGAAGGGCAGAGCCCTGCGATGCTGATTCTCCCTCCCGAGGAACTTGTCTTCAAACAGGTCAGTGTTTCCGGACCAAGGCTGCTGTGGGTAGCATCAAAATCAAAGAGGAACTGGAAATGAATTATTAGCACTTCTTCTGGGAAAAACAGTGAGCCATGTATCACACAGCAGGGGAGTGGGGGGATTCTGTGTCTAGACCAAATGGTATGAACAGAGTGGGTGGGGAACTAGCCCAGCACACACCCGGGCCACGCAAAATTGTGTGTTAAATCACAGCTTGCTGCTCCTAATGTGCACATTTCCTCCAAGCGCCTACCACACACAAGCATCAGAAACGCAGCAGGGGCTTCTGAGTGGGGCAGGCGTCGGCAATGTCCTGATGTCCTGAAGACAGAGCTGAAGGCTGGCTCCCTAACTGAACCCTGCAGGGACGGGAGCCTGTGACAGAAGGGCTGAAATGGCATTTGATGTCACCCAACACAGTGGATGACACCAACATCAGAAAACATTCCAAGTGCAACTACGGATTGGAAAATGCAAAAGGTGGGGGGCGGGGGGAGAAGATAGTTTGCTGTTTTCCTTCACTTTACATGGCAAAAAGTTAGGAAGGAAATAGGAATCTAAATGTTTAAAATGTTCAGAGATAGAAGAACTGACAAAATCAGTCACTGTGAGAACACACTTCTTTTAGGAGAGTAATGGATAAAGCTGGCCAAAAATAAGGCTAGAGAAATTCAAATAACTCAAACCAACAACTTGGTTTTAAAGGTTTATATAAAGCTCTTTTACCAGAATACAGATGAGACTGTCTTTATAAAATTATCCATTGAATGTTCATCAAAACTGATTCTTTATTAGGGAAAAAAAAAAACCCTTCCCCCTTAAAAGAGAATTTTTCCTATCACAATACTCTGACTCTAATGCATTTAAACTGGTAAGGAAGGACAACTTTGCAAAGGGAGAGAGAAATCTAACAGAATGGTTGTCAACCTTTGCTGCACATCACAATTCCCTGAAGAGTTTAACCTACTCTGATGCCTGGACTTCCCCACCAGAGTCCGATCTCACTGGACTGGGCAGCTTATTTTTCAAGTTCCCCCAGTCTACTCAAGATACTAAGGAATTACTATTCACTGTTTCAGCTGTAATAACGGTATTGTGGTTATGTTTTAAAAAGAGACCTTCTCAGGGCGCCTGGGTGGCTCAATCGTTAAGTGTCTGCCTTCGGCTCAGGTCATGATCCCAGGGCTCCGGGATCGAGGCCCACATAGGGCTACCTTCTCAGCGGGAAGCCTGCTTCCTCCTCTCCCACCCACCCTGCTTGTGTTCCTTCTCTCACTGTGTATCTCTCTGTTAAATAAACAAATAAAATCTTAAAAAAAAAAAAGAGAGAACTTCTCCTTTTAGAACTACATGCTGAAATCTTGGTGGGCAAAATGATATGATGTATATAGTGTGTGCTTCAAAATAATGGGCAGGGGAGGGCAAAGTCAGAATATAAATGAGACAAGACTGGTCACAACTAGGTGACATACACTCCATTTCTTATATTTGCAACTGCTCCTAAGGAAAAGTAAAATGGGGGCGCCTGGGTGGCTCAGTGGGTTAAGCATCTGCCTGTGATTTAGGTCATGGTCCCAGGGTCCTGGGATTGACTCCCGTGTCAGTCCGGCTCCCTGCTCAGTGGGGAATCTGCTTCACTCTCTTCCTTTGTCTCTCCCCCCTACCCAGGCTTGCTCGCTTTCTCTCTCTCAAATAAATAAATAAAATCTTTAAAAAATTAAGCAAATAAAAGAAAAAGTAAAATGTAAAAAAATCAAAAAAAATTTAGAAGTTTCCCAATGAATCGCCATGTGTAGCCTGGGTTATGTATCTGAAATTTGTATATACTTCTTTGTATGTCTTAAAAAGGAAATCAAAGCCACAACTGCCAACCAGACCTCTGGAATGGTGAAATGAGGAGCTCGGAAAATTCTTTCCGCTAAAACCCAACAATAAAACTGAACAAAACGGTAAAATACAACCATCTGAGGGCTCTAGAAATCCAAGGCATATTAAGGACCTGAGAAACATTCATTCAAGGAAAACCGCTGAACTTCAACTTCAAGGGGAAGCCATTCCATACCACCCCAACCCCCCAAGGCCCTCTCAAGTCATTGGTGGGCAAGCCTTTTTCTCAGAAGTCCACTCTTCGGCTCGTGGCCACAGTGTTGGGAGTCCCCAGAAATCTTGGAATCTCCCCAGACCTCAAGCGGCACAATCCCGTGACTTGGCTTGGCCATGAGGAAGCAGCCTAGCAGCCCCAGTCCTAAGTGGCCACCATCGACCACCACTCCCACCAGACTTCAGGAGGCCTTAAGCTCATCAGGGCCCCTCCCCACCCCACCCGGGGGACTAGACAGGTCGCGCAAGCAGAAGCAGTTGGGTTCTTTTATATTGAAGCAGCAAAACACCAAAAAGGAAGAGAACCCCACTCTTTACTATCCAAGTCATACGTGAGCCTTCCTGACAACCTGTAACGTGTGCCTTGTACCAGGTGGGACATAAACTCCAAGCAGCCACATAAAAAAGAAATAAAATGAAAAGTCACGGACGAGGAGAAATATCTGCAAATTACATATTTGATAAATGACTTATCTAGAACATTAAAAGGACCTCTTACAACTCAATAAGATATGAACAAAAGATTCAGAGAGACATTCTGTCAAAGACATACCTATGGCCAATAAGCACAAAAAAGGATGATCAACACCATTAGTCCTCAGGGAAATCAAAACCACAGTAAGACATCACTGTACGTCCACGAGGATGGCTATAAGCACAAGTGTTGGTGAGAATACGGAAAAACTGGAATCTTCAGTACATTGCTATTAGGACTATCAAATGGTGTGGTCACCTTGGAAAACAATTTGACAGTCCTTTAAAAAGTTAAACAGCACAGTTATCAAATGACCCAGCAACTCTCTTCCTAGGTGGAAATGAAAAGATATATCCACAAGAAGACTCGTACCTAAATGTTCACAACCATATTACTCATAATAGCCCAGCACTGGCCACAATCCAGATATCCATCAACTGGTGAAGGGATAAACAAAGTCTGACATCCCTGTACAAGAGGTATTTATTACTCAGCAATAAAAAGGAATGAAATACTGATACATGCTGCAACACGGAAAATCTCAAAAACATTACGCAAAGTGACAGAAGTCAGATGCAAAAAGTCCTACCTCAGGAAACATGTTTAAAAACTGCAAATCATGGGGTGCCTGGGTGGCTCAGTGGGTTAAAGCCTCTGCCTTCAGCTCAGGTCATGATCCCAGGGTCCTGGGATCGAGCCCCACATCGGGCTCTCTGCTCAGCAGGGAGCCTGCTTCCTCCTCTCTCTGACTGCCTCTCTGCCTACTTGTAATCTCTGTCTGTCAAATAAATAAATAAAATCTTTAAAAAAAACAAAACAAACAAACAAAACCTGCAAATCATTTCGGGGCACCTGGCTGATTTGGTTGGTAAAACACGTGACTCTTGATCTTGGGGTTGTGAGTTCAAGCCCCACACTGTGTGTAGAGCTTACAGTAAAAAAAAAAAAAGAAAACGTTGGGGCACCTGGGTGGCTCAGTCTGGTTAAGCGTCCGAGTCTTGATTCAGCTCAGGTCAAGATCTCCAGGTTGCGGGTTCGAGACCCGTATTGGGCTCTGTGCTGGGCGTGGAGCCTGCTTGAGATTCTCTCTCTCCCTCTGCTCCTCCCCCCACCTCTAAAAAGGAGTTTAAAAAATTGCACATCGTTTAGAAATGAAGGACTCCTGAAAAATGACATATCAAAACCTGCAGGGTATGTATGGGGAGTAAATGGAGTATGGAGGGAAAGATGCAAGAGAGAAGCAAGAAGTAATTTTAAATTTACTTGATGTAGGGTATTTCAGGGCTACCTAGTGAAGCAATATTGGTGACAACAAAAGTAACGACCCTGTTTTTTTCCCCTTGGCAACGGTATTTTTATTTATTAATTTTTTAATTCCAGTATAATTAACATTGTTATATTAGTTTTGGGTGTAGGATACAATGATTCAGCAAGAGGCATTACTCAGTGCTCATCTTGCGTGCTCGAATCCCATTTACCTATTTCACCCTTCCCCCTTCCACATCCCCTCTGGCAACCATCAGTTTGTTCTCTATGGTTAAGTCTTCTTTTGTTGTTTGTCCTTCCCTTTTATTTCTAAATTCCACATGAGTGAAAGCACATGGTATTTGTCTTTCTCTGACTTATTTCATTTAGCAGTATAATCTCTAGATCCATCCATGTTGTCGCAAATGGTAAGATCTAATTCTTTTTTATGGATGAGTAATATTCCTGTGTGTGTGTGTGCGTGTGTGCGTGTGTGTGTTCCATAATTTGACTATTGTAAATAATGCCACAATAAACATAGGGGTGCATATATTTTTTGAATTAGGGGTTTTAAAAAAATTTTTTATTTATTTATTTGACAGAGAGAGAGAGAGATCACAAGTAGGCAGAGAGGCAGGCAGAGATGGGTGGGGGAAGCAGGCTCCCTGCCGAGCAGAGAGCCCGATGTGGGGCTCCATCCTAGGACCCTGGAATCATGACCTGAGCCGAAGGCAGAGGCTTTAACCCACTAAGCCACCCAGGCGCCCCTTGAATTAGTGTTTTTTGTATTGTTTGGGTAAATACCCAGTAGTGGAATTACTGTAACCTATGATAATTCTATTTTTTATTTTTTGAGGCACCTCTGTGCTGCCTTCCACAGTGGCGGCACCAGTTTGCTTTCCACCAACAGTGTACAAGGGTTCCTTTTTTCTACATCCTTGCCAACACCTGTTGTTTCTTGGGTATTGATTTTAGCCATTCTGACAGGTGTGAAGTGATATCTCATTGTGGTTTTGATTTGCATTTCCCTGAAGAGTGATGTTGAAAATCTTTTCATGCATCTGTTGGCCATTCGTATGTCTTTGGAGAACTGTTTGTTCATGTCTTCTACCCATTCTTAAATTGGACTATTTGGGTTTTTGGTGTTAATTGTGGAAGTTCTCTATGTATTTTGGATACTAACCCTTTATTGGATAGGTCCTTTGAAAATATCTTCTTCCATTCAGTAGGTTTTCATTTAGTTGATTGTTTCCTTTGCTGTGCTGAAGCTTTTTATTCTTATATAGTCCCAATAGCTTATTTTTGCTTTTGTCTCTCGTCTTAGGAGAACTATCTAGGAAAATGTTGTTATGGCCAATGTCAGAGAAATTACTGTTTGTGCTCTTTTCTAGAATGTTTATGGTTTTAAGTTTCACATTTAAGTCTTTAATCCATTTTGAGTTGTTGTTTTGTTTTGTTTTGTTTTTTTTAGATTTTTATTTATTTGAGAGAGAGAGAGAGAGAGAGAATGTGAGAGAGAGAAAGCATGAGACATGGGAGGGCTAGAGGAAGAAGCAGACTCCCCACTGAGCAGGGAGCCTGATGCGGGGACTCAATTCCCGGGACTCCAGGATCATGACCCCAGCCGAAGGCAGAGGCTTAACCCACTGAGCCACCCAGATGCCTGGTATTTTCTTATTTTTGAAAAACAACCCACTTTTAATTGTGTCCAGCTCAGGCTCTGGACTGATCCTTTCCATGCACGAATATCAAACTGCCACATCCCCAGGAGTTCACTACTATAATCACTCTTATTAACAGGGTTAGCAAGTAGGGGAAATGAGACTGGAACCCAGGCCAGCTCCTTACTCACCAAGCTATCCACCAGTCCCCACTGCAATTTGCAGGATGAAAGTGGTGATGATATTCTCCTATCATCACCCTCAACCATGACAAACTAGTAGTTCAATTTCCTACTTTTATTGTGACTTAATGATGACTGCTTCATACAATTTACCTTATTTAAACTTCAGGGCAATTGTGGTAGATGATAATATTCTTACTATTATTTCTGATTCACTTTTAAGGCACTGGGTAGAACTGTACTTCCTCAGAACCCTGAAGCTAGCTATGGCTATAAGATTTGCGCTAGCTAATGAAACAAGAACAAAAGCAATGGGAATCAGTTCCATGTGGGATCATTTGAGGGCTGACATATAAGCCCCTATCTCCTCCTTATTGAATAAACAAACCTGTTTCAGATGGTGGAAACTGGGTCCCCGAACGAAGATGATATAGAGCAGATACCACCATCAAACCATGAAGAACAGTGGAATTAATCACTTAATGAAAAGTCTTTTAAGCCACTGAGATATTAGGGTTGTTACAGCAGCAGAACGTAGGCTATCCCTACTGATTCAGTACCCTTTGAGTTAATCCTCTTTTAACCAGGAGATTAAGTGAAGCTCAGACAAGTTAAATGATTTGTTCAAGGACACAAGTTGAAAGGTGGCAGAGGCAGGATTAGAATTTAGTTCTGGTTCCAGGGTTCTTAAAAGTTGTCAATTCAATAACTACCCCTCTACTTCTTCCCAATTCACTCACCACCTAATTCCACTCAACAGCAACATGTATTGAGGACTTATGATGGACCAGGGGCCACTGCAAAGAAATGTCTTCCAGAATAGTATTTTTTTTCCTAGTAAAATGTCTTTTTGGATTTTAATTCAAACTTTGCGGAATGAATATAATTGTTCATACGTTTCCATCTAATTTTTATATGGGAAAATTGTATGCTCTCAAAACACAATAATAACATTTTTAAACAAAACAATAAGCAGGAAATCTCAAGATTACATTTTAAGTACAATCAGTAGAAGGCTGGAACCACGTGTGGACATGAAAATGTTGACTGAGGTCAACAGAGGTGATGCAAGCCTGAGATGCTGTTGACTGAAGGGCAGTGGTGGTATGAAGGATGTGTAAGCTGTTTTTAGTCACCATGTTAATTGTTCAGTGTTCAGGAAGCGACTTTTTTTGTGTGTTTTATATCTTCAGGTATTAGTTTGTTACTTATCTCAGAGATAAGGCTAGCCTAAGGAGCTAGGCTGGCCCAAGTCTGTTGGGCCAATAAGATATGAGGAGTGAGGTACCAATCTTTCCTCCTCCTGTAGACACCATCTTATCTGGCCGGGATGCCCAACACTGCCAGAGTGCTCCAGGGCTCAGGCTAGGGCTGCACACAGGAAGACTTTTCCAGAACCAGGAAAAGAGAGAAACTCCATCCGTAATGGCTGCCGTGGTGGTGGTGGTGAAACAATCAACCATCTCTGTAACCTTTGGATTTCCTCCTCTCTGAGATAAGCAACACCCAGTTTTTTTAAGCTGACAGTGTTCAGGCTTGAATGTGCTTATCCCCAGGGTTTGTGGAGACTTATTTTATTTTAGAGAGAGCACATGTGTGAACACAAATAGGGGAAGGGAAGGAGTTGAGGGAGAGAGAGAATCTCAAGCAGACTCCATGCTGAATGGGGAGCCTGACATGGGGTTCAATCTTACAACTCTGAGATCATGACCTGAGCTGAAATCAAGACTGAGATGCTGACTGAGCCACCCAGGTGCCCTTATGGAGACTCTTAATGAATCCAAAGGCACGAATGTTTCTAAGTGAAGCAACATCCAGATCATCAATGGCCCCAAGTTCCCCTTCCCAAAACCGATCAGACTGCAAGCCAACCCACCTTCTCAGCTGCCCAGCCCATACTATACACCTGCCTGCCTACTCCCAAGGAGCACTGCCCAGGGGGTGTGTAAGCCTCTAGGACTCCAAACAACACAAAACATCAAAATATTGGTTTGAAGGAAGTTGTCTAATGAATAATAAAGCTCCTTAAGCCCCCAGACTTGTCTATCCTTCCGGGACTTACACATCTTTCTGTTAAATATGAACCTTGACTTTAAAAACAGGGTATTCTGGCCCATGCTGGGCTCCCCTAAATTCTGAACATTCAAAGCTGTAGAGGTTAGTGGCCCTGATTTGTTTCATTGGAATAGTTTATAGGATCATCAACATTTTGAGTCCCCTAGAAAAAAATTCCCAGGGGTAAAATATACGTGATTTCTTTTAGATTCTGTGTGCTTTGTACAATAAAGTGGTGAAACCTACTTTATCTAGGCATATTGCAACATATTTCAACTACAATCTCCATCTTGCCTCATCTTACAAAATATGTACTATTATTTTTTTTCTCCCACAAATAATGACATTGTAAAGTTACCATAAAATTATTTTAGACATTAGCTTTATAATGCACACAGAAGTATGGTTTATCAAAATTCTTTTAAGGGAACACAAACAAAAATATTTGAAGATGATCAGGAATAATCCTGGCCAGCCCACGCCCTAATTCCTGGTGGCTGAGCTATATGAACTAAGCATGGGGTACAAATCCTGGGGGAGAAAAGACTTCAGACAACGGCAAAGTCACACGTGCCTGGGGTGAGAGCCAAACGGGCAGTCAGTCAGGCTCCACACCCCCTTCCTCTCAGCTCTCAGGGGCCTCAAAAGCAAAGCTGCTACAAGACAGTATTTGAAAAGGGATTTTCTGGCCCAATGGGTCAACTCAAAAGATTCCCTTTCACCCAAGTAAAAGAGCTGTGGCCCTTCCTTCACCTCCACGTAAGTATGGGTACACATTTGTGTATACACACACACACACACACACACACACACACACACACACACACAGAGGCATGCGAGGGACGTATTCACCGTAAATTACTTGGGACTAATTCAGTGAATAATTATCTTCTTGAACAGTTTCCACTATTACCAAAAACTCTTATTCAAGAGATGATTGTTCTCGATCTCGAGCAGTATTTCAGCATGCACTATATCCAGCTCTTTCCAAAGTTACCTGAAGGGCTACATACTGGCAAAACTATTATGTTAATAATGCTCACATATTTAACCAAGTGTCCCCTAAAACATGATGTGATGTGCAAGGCTGGGTAACAGGCAGGAAAGGAATGATTTCCCAGAGAAGACCTAGACTCATACTATTTCACTCATTTGAGAAAGATCCTTAGGCCCCCTCTATGGGTAAGGCCCTACACTGGGCATGAGCCCTGTACCGTTACCAAAGTGCTTCTCAAACTCTGATGAATGTCCAATCACCCAGGATGTTGCTCAAAACTCAGATATACCTAGACCCCAGATCAGAATCGTCAGCAGTGCAGAACAGAGCCCCTGTATTTTTAACAAGTTGCCCAGACCAAGTCTGTTGCTCACTGAAGTCTGAGGACCACCATTCGGAAAAGCCTAGCAAAGTGGTTCTCAAACACCTGATTCATACAGACTATGGAAAATTTTGTTTTAAAGATTTTATTTGACAGAGATAGAGAGAGAGCACAAGCAGGGGGGGAGGTAGGCAGAGGGAGAAGCAGACTCCCTGCTGAGCAGGGAGCCTGATATGGGATTCAGTCCCAGGACGCTGAGATCATGACCTGAGCCAAGGCAGACGCTAAACCAACTGAGCCACCCAGGTGCTCCTTTATGGAGAATTTTAAAATACAGATTCTAAAGCCCACGAGAATTCCTGTATCACTTATAGGACTCTTAGCGGCAAGTGGCAGAGACCCAGCACAGACTGGCTGGAGAAAAAAGAAAAAGCAATTTTTTGGTTCATGTTACTGAAAAGCTCAGGGGTTGTTCTGATTTCCAGTTGCCCAAAGAATTTATCAAGAACCAATCATTTCCAATGTCATTTCTATTTCACCCTTTGGGCAAATGTGGCCCCTGTAGCATTAGGTTCATGCTAGCACCCTGGGAGAAAGAAAGCACCTCTTTCCTGGCAACTCTAGCAAGAGATATGTATAAATTCTGAACAGACTGACAGGGCTCATGAGCCCTTTCCCGAACCAATCACTGGGGCAGAGAGGAGCGGAACAATCGGAGAGCCCCACGACTGTGCCCATTCTACATCCAAACCTCTTGGACCAGAATGTTTCCCAAGGTGGGTAGGTGGGTGGGGGCTTTTTTAAAAAAAAAGCTGTTTTGTTCCAGTTTCTAAAAGTTCTTTTCCGAAAATGTGCAAAATACATACACATAAAGAGAAAAATGAAAATAATCTGCAAATACCCGAACTACTGAAGTTTTTAGAATCTGTAAACTCAAAATTGTGCATATAAACACTGATTTGTTGAGTAGAAACCTATTCTGTATGACGGAGCATTTCATTAAGGCTGAGTCTTCAATAACAATACCCCCAAACTGAAAAAAGACAAATATTTTAGACATTTTTATGACTGTTCAGCCAATATGGGTTTGCCTCCCTTTTCCCCTGAATTTCTTCTTGCTTTGAATCCCTACAGAAGGCTGTGAGTGTCTGCAAAGAACAATGATATTCTCTCAATTACTGTGTAATTATTGAAATCAGAAAGTGCCAGTGCGATAATCCTGCCAGCTAACGTACAGTTATCTATTGTATAACTTATAATTTCCAACTTATAAGATAGTTACCTCCTTCTATTCTCCAGGGCAGGGCTTGTGTCTGATTCACCGCTACCCCCTGCCTCCCCCCAGGCCTAGAGTAAGGAGTGTCGCACACAAAGCCGTGCTCAGTGAATGAATGAACTGGATGACCGAGGAGCAATTCTCAAAAGGAAAACACAAAAGAACTGTGAGTGGTTGCTGGGCCAAACCAGCAGCCGATATCCACTACACCTGCCCAAACAGACGCTCCAGGAGCAAAGCCAGAGAATCCCAGCTGTTCCCAAGACTCCGGATGTGGTGCCAATGCCCAGCCTAGGTTCAGAGCCTCACTGTCCAGGGAATGGGTGTGATCCGACAAGAAAGCTGTTTTTCAGATCTTTCGCAAGAGGAGAAACTTGAGGAAGGTGAATGTTCCTGCACTCCCACGCGGCACTGTGGGTGGGGGTGGGGGCAGTCGGGCCTGGGGCCTGCTCTCATATTGCTCACAGCCTAGGAGGCGGCAGATGTGCCTACAGGGAGCAGTGGGCTGCCTGGCACGGGAAAGAGGGCCCTGCACCAGCCGCCGCACCAGCCACCGTGAAGGAGGTGAGGCAGGTCCCAGCATGACCCTCGCCATCAGGTCACACTCAGGGGCTGAGATCAGGAGCCAGAGCTGCACTGCACCCAGACACCTGGGAGTGATGTGGGAAACAAAGGCAGAAGAGAAATTATTACATTTCCTTATTCCCTACAGCCCACTGACAAGTCCTTGAAACCAGAAGAGGGACCTTCTTCTAGGGACCCAGGTGCCTCAATGCTGACACTTGACTAAGGACAAAAGGCCATCTTAGCCTGACCCCAACAAGCCTGTGAGTCTACTTTAACATATAAAAATTCCTTTGGAAACTTCCTTTATCTCTACCCCCCAAGATACATGTTAGTAATTATCCCCCAAGTATATGACCCACCGATACACATCTGAAGGGTCTCATGACTGGGTTTTTATTCAACAGTAATAAACGACCTTTCCTAACAATAGCTGGCCCCTTCAGGATCCTGGAAACCTTGTTTCCAAAATACTTGGGAGGTTTATGCTCTCCTTGACCCCCTCCCAACTTGAAAGTATATAATGGGCCACTCCTCACGACCCCAATGCAGCTCTTTCTGCCCATGGACTCTGTCCCTGTGCTTTAATAAAACCACCTTTTTGCACCAAAGACATCTCAAGAATTCTTTCTTGGCCACTGGCTTCAAACCCTAACATTTCCTACATCAGGATCACTTGAATTTCTACAATAACCCCAAACCGTAGACAACACACATACATTCAATGAATGAGTCCTGTTGGCTGGTTCTTCTCTTTGTTTTTTTGGTTTTTTTTTTTTTATTTTATTTATTTACTTGACACAGAGAGAGAGATCACAAGTAGGCAGAGAGGGAGGCAGAGAGAGAGGGGGGAAGAAGGCTCTCCGCTGAGCAGAGAGCCCGATGTCGATCCCAGGACCCTGGGATCATGACCTGAGCCGAAGGCAGAGGCTTAACCCACTGAGCCACCCAGGTTCCCCCGGCTCGTCTTTCTATTCTGCAGAAAGAAGTTATGCACTCGGCCAAGATCACAGAGCTAGCAGGTGGTGGAGCTGGGATCAATTCCAGACTCTATTCCCAAGCCCTAGCTTGAACTACAGAGCACTATCCAAGAGGAAAGATGCGGATGATGTTAAACAGTACTTCCTGAGTGCCTAAGATGCATCAGGCTCAAACTAAATTCTTTACGTACACTTATTTAATGCACTGAATGGCCCCTTCAGGTAGAAACCTCCATCATCCACATTTTACAGGTGATGAAACTGAGAGGTAAAGTGATAAATCCAGGGTCACACAGCTAGCAAGCAGCTGAGCTTTGAATCCAGCCACTGGACCCCTGTTTTTAACCAGCACATGTTGATGCCATATACGGAAGAAGAGGAATGATGCCCTAGGCCAGGAGGTCAAAGAAAGTCCTTATTTTATGAGATATGTGTGTGTCATGCCTACTGCCTCAATGGATGAGAGGTAGCCAAGTGACCAAAGCTGGGCCAATCAGACCCCTGTCTCGGGGCCCTGAGCCTGTGGATCATGAGGCCAGCAGACAATGCCTGTCCCAAGCTCCAGGAGGCATCTCAGAATTCATTTAGGTTTGGACATGGGCTTCTGTCATTTTCAACCCAGAGAACCTAGGCTAAGAACTTCCTACCTGGATCCCTCTCTGCCCTCATCTACTATCATTCTTCCCTTCCCTTCCCTTCCCTCATAGCCCTCTGGCCACCATGGCCTCCTTGTAGTTCTTGGAACATGCTCTACAAGCTCCTGCCTCAGGGCCTTTGCATTTGCTATGCTGTCTGGAATGCTCTTTTCCCAATGTTTCCACAGCTGGCTCCTTAGCTTCAGGTCTTGATCAGAGTCACCTCTCTGGAGGTCAGCCCTGATCACCTCTGCCACTCTCCAGTCTTTCCCCTGGTCTGTTTTCTTCACAGCACATCTCACTACTTAACATGACATTATTTGTTTGTTTAGGCTCCAGTTCCCCTCCAGAATGTCAGCGCCAAAAGTATGGGGACTGTGCCTGTCCTGGGCCCTGCTGCAGCCTGGGCACTTGGGTGCTGTGTTGTAGGTGTTCAGGAAATACCTAAGTGATGATATATGCCCCACACACTTCAGTACATCTCCTGGGCCCTTTATCCCCACCCTCTGAAACACAGAAAGGGGGGGGACAGAGAGAGAAACTGACTCATATTTATCTGAGTGTTTACTATGTGGCAGCCACAGTTCTAAGCACTTTGCATGGATCATTTGATCCTCAGGAAAACCAAGGGCAGAAGCTACTATTACTCCATTATACAGAAGCTGAGGCACAGAGAGGGGTTCAGTTACTTGCCCAAGGACACCCAGCCAAGATAAGGCAAAGCTGAGCGGCGAAGCTGGCAGCTGCATGTCAGGCCTCATGCCATGCAGGTGGGCAAGCAGTTCCACAGATCCAGCAGCTCTGAGGCTGTCCTCCCTCTGTCCTATGCTAGCTTCCTGCTGAGCTCCCCACAACCAAGGCCCCAGAATGCTCCCCCCTGCTGCCTGTCCTCAAGTTTTGTCACCTGATGCCAGCTTTTCCCTTGGTTTAACCCAGCCATGGCGACAGAGGAGTCTTTCATTGACGTCACACAGTGGCCACCGTGGACTTCTTCTGAAGAGTACCCACAAAAACCAGGCCGCCATCAAGGGGGGGCCCTGCAGGCTAAATTGTCTGAGGGCACCCACACCTGCCTGTGACCTCTACTGGCATTTAACCCTGTCACAGAAGTCCTGGCTGGGCCAGTGAGGTGGGGAACAGACCTAACCCAAGCCACGACAGCCCAGGGGCAATCACAGGGACTAACGCCAGACAAGAGGAAGGTCTGCCGAGGAGCTGCAGGAAAAGCTGCTGAAAATACATTAGCAATAAGGACACTGGTCACTGACTCAGTCTACCCTTTTCCCAAACAGATTCTGCCTCATCCAAGTGGTGAGGTGTTAAGCGAGGTCTGTGCTCCAGGCTCCTCACTATGGATGGCGATGTCACCAAACTCTGACACCTAGTTATTGCCCGGGACTGAGAGGTAAACACTCCAACATGCAGACAGGGGCCGGGCTGGTACTGAGCTTTTCAGGCTGGTCGGAGAGGATGGATTGTTCAATCAATACTACCAGAGACAACTGGTTAACTATTGGCAGGGGGCACATTTAAGATCCGTATCCCACACCTAACACCAGAGGGGGAAAAAAAATCCAGGTGTTGGATATAAATAATGAAGCTCTACATTCGACTCTTGACCTCGGGGCTGGGAGTTCGAGCACCACAATAGGTGCAGAAATAACTTAAAATCTTTTTTAATTTTTTAAATTTACTTTATTTATTTATTTTATTTACTTTAAAGATAAAGTAACTAGCGGGGCACCTGGGTGGCTCAGTGGGTTGAGCCTCTGCCTTCGGCTCGGGTCATGATCTCGGGGTCCTGGGATCGAGCCCCGCATCGGGCTCTCTGCTCGGCGGGGAGCCTGCTTCCTCCTCTCTCTCTGCCTGCCTCTCTGCCTACTTGTGATCGCTCTCTGCCAAATAAATAAATAAAAAAAAAAAATCTTAAAAAAAAAAAAAAAGATAAAGTAACTAGGAACAAAACATAGTGTTTATCTCATCTTAAAGGCCAAAGTACAAAAGCAAACAACAACATCAACCAAAAAAATAAAAAAATAGTAACAACAAAATTCAAAGGTAAACAACTCACTAGGGATGTAAACCTGCATCCTATAACACATGATTTCTACCTTTAGTAATATAAAGATCCCCTACAAATCAGTAAGAAATTAAAAGCTACCCCCTAGAAACCCGGAAAACTAACAAGGAAATGCCGATGGCTCAGAAACAGGCAAGTCTGCGAGGAATAATAACGCAAGTCCTTAAACATACTTTTACACTTTGTTCCAGTAATTGCGACCCCAGGACTTTGTCCTAACAAAAATCTAAGAAGCAAACAAAGATTTTATGTGCTCAGAGTCATAATAAGGAAAGGTGGAAATGAACAGAATGTCCAGGGCACTGCCAGGATGGAACATCAAGAAGTCATTAAAAAGAATGTGCCCGGGGTACCTGGTGGCTCAGTGGCTTACACAACTATCTTCGGCTCAGGTCATGATCTTGGGGTCCTGGGTTTGAGCCCCGCACTTGGCTCCCTGCTCAGCCTGCTTCTCTCTCTGCCTCTCCCCACCTTCTCATGTCCTTTTTTTCAAATGAACAAAATCTTTAAAAAAAAAAAAAAAAGAAAGAAAGAAAAAAAGAAAGAAAGAATGTGGTGGACCTTGACCTTGACCCAAAGCTGCGGTAGGCTCTCCAAGGCAGATCCTTAAAGGACAATGTAGTCTGCAGAACTTACCTAGAGAGTATGTTTCTAGAACAATTATACATGCATGTACCAGAAATAGCTAACATGAGAGTACTTACCACATGCCAGGCACCTCTCTAACTTTTACATATATTAACATGATGAATCCTTATAGGCCAAGAGGTTAAGGCCATCACCATTTCACAGATGGGGAAAATGAGACACAGGATGATTAAGGCCCAACTCAGTTCATAACAAAACTGGGGTTTGAACCAGTGCACTGTGGCCCCAGAGCCCAGGCTCTTAAACACCATCTACTACACACACAGCAAGAAGGGCACACTTAGTGTCACTCCAGGCAGGTGCCAGGGTCACCAGGGGAAAAAGGAACTGCCATGCTTTGCTTTACATATTGCTCTGCTGCTTGAAATGTTTACAATCAGCATGTGGCTTCTGTAAGTTTTAAATCAATAAAAAAACGATCAATATTAAATTTCTGCCACATGACCTAAATGCAAGAAAGAGCAGGAGAGGACCAGCAGCTCTCAGTAATGCTGAGCAGCGAGCAGCGCCAAAGTGCACCACCTTTCACCCACCCCACATGGAGACAGAGGTGGGGGACACCCCTCTCTCCCAGAGGACACCCTGTAAAGCCATGTGGCTGGCTCAGGTATCCCATGGGTCACACCCACACAGGGAGTGAGCTCCCTTTACACGTGGATCCCTGGAGGAAGAGATAAGAAGGGTTTGGTGGACAAGGAGACTTTCTGCCCAATCAGTTAAGCAGGCTCGGGGCTCAAAGTCCGAGGGCCTACAAACACCTTATCTGGCCCACGCCTAAAGTTACCTATGTGTCAGCACCCAGAAAGTCCATTTTCTGCCCTGTAATAAATACTGTAATAAAAGGCACATCAGGATCTAGGTTAGTGGGGACTGTGGAAGGGCCACCTCTGTGGACTTGAGCCCTTCCTGACTTCATCATTGTAGGACACGGACATCAACTCCTCCTGGGAACGGGCTGTGTCAGCATCATGAATTAACAGCTGTGTCTGGACTGAGAGAAAGGGGAGCAAGGTCAGACCGCGGGTTGGGCTATCCAGGTTCCAACCCAGCCTTGACTCGCCCAATGACAAAGACCAAGGTTTTAGTCTCCCTGGGCCTCAGTTTCCTCATCTGTAAAATGGGGAATAAGAGTGCACCATAAAGAGGGCCAAAAGAGACGTGTGTGAGTAGGACACCTCAGCCCGTGTTCAAGGGGGCCAGGGACGGTCATTACTACCATCCTCCCAAACCTGCAGACCGAAGCCTCCAATCTCTCACCCCACTCACCACCCGCTGACTGATCCCGTAGCAAGATGTCAGGCATGCACTTGTCTCGAGCGCGGATGCCAGCACTGGGGTCGGGTACCACCCCTCCCCTCCCTCTGATAACACCTGCCTCCCTCCTCCTCCCACGGTCACCCCTCCATCAAGCTTCCAAGGCAACAAGAGGCAATGTCGGCAAGAACACTCAGAATAAAAGCAGAACCCTCTACCAGGCTCCCGCTCCTGCCTACCCTTCCACCCCCTTCCACGACACACCACCCACATGGGCTACTCGCCCATTCCTCCACACACCTAACTCACTCCCGCCTCAGCACCTCCGCGCCGGTTGTTCTTCACGCCAGCATGCCTCTTGCCCCAGATTTCTCGCAAGGCTGGCACCTCTGTCCTGCCAGGGCGAAGCTCGCCCCCGAGCTCCCCCACTATCCAGCCTCCCACAGCCCCCTCCACCTTCCAGAGTGCCTCTCATTGTTCTGCTTTAATCACTTCATAGCACTACTCATCCCCACCTGAAACAGCGGATTCATCTGTTTACTACTCTCTCTTCTGTGACCTTCAACGTGAACCTACACTCCAGGAGGACAGGCCTTCCCAGGCTCTGACCCCAGCCTTCAGGAGGCCTGCAATGCTCAATAAGTATCTGCCAAAGGAACAAGTCAGGGACTGGATGAATTAATGAATTCGACATCATTCTGGATCAACTCTTTCCCCCCCCCAGAGGGAATAAATGTGTTGTAATCTCCAGAAGAAAAGAAAGCCCTTAGGTAGCGCGCAACAGAATGCCTAACTGATCCCAAGGCATCCGAGTGATTTCATGCGTGCTCGTGCTCCAAAGAATTTATGACCCAGACAACACTGCCTGGGGTCACGGCTCGCCCCTGGCGAGGCTACTAGAAGGAGAGCCCCTCCAATGGAGCAGAGCCCTTTTTTGTTCTTTTGTCTAGGAATGGAGTTTCCGATCACAAGAAATTCAGATGCTCAAAAACCCAAGCATAAGGGTTTAATCCCCTGGCGTGAAGCAAGAACTCTCTAGAGGCTGTAGGTCTGATAATATGTGGCCAGTGAAAGAGAACAAAAATGGAAATGTCAACAGCAGCCTGGAGTCACCTCTCCCTGGTGACATAGGGGGACACACACCGGCTCCACCTGGCCAAAGGTAAGGCCTGCAGCACCTGTGCCTAAACAATGAGGTATCTGTGACGGTTCGTCTGTTTATCCCCAAACCAAGTGGAGGCTTGCCAACAGCGGAGACCGGTACACATCGAATGAATGAACGCGAAAACAAAGACAACCTGAATCACCAAAGGGAAAAACTGCAGATCAGAAGCCACCAGCCCAGTGGTTCGATACTCATTTCTAATGTAAACAAAAGTTCAAAAGAGTCGATACCCTCAGGATACCTGAATAATAGATGAGGGAGGTTTCTCTCTGGAGAAATATTCCAGCTAATAAATGAAGAGGAGGACAGAACTACAAATGTCACAATTTTTGCAAACCCCAAGTGATATCATGGGTCTAGGAAATGGTTATTTCCAGCCAGTAACTCTACAGAACATGACAGAGAGAGATCATGGGCTTCGCCCACCTGCTGACAGAACACGCAACAGCAGCCTGGAGAATTCACTGCCATCCCCACCTCTCTCTCTCTCTCTCTCTCACACACACACACACACACACGCACACATATTTGTGTGCGTGTGTGTGTGTGTGTGTGTGTACATCTCAAACCTGAATCCGACCCAGGCTCCAAACGCAACCACCCATTTGCAGAAAACAGAGGGACAAAAGAACAAGTTCACTACCAACGTGGAAATACTATCCTAGACACAGACTCTGGGAGATCCACACAACAAATTACAGGGCTTTTCTCAACAAATAAACTATACAAAAAAACGGGGGGGGGGAATGGTGGGGGTCCCATAGATTAAATGACACTAATAGGCATGTGAACCAAATCCCACAGTAGACCTTGATCAGAACAAATCAATGCTAAAAAGACATTTATGAGATGATCTGAAATGTTAATGCTAACTGGATTCCAGATGACATCAAGCAATTATTGTTATTGTTATTTTATTTTTTTAAGATTTTATTTATTTATTTGACAGACAGAGATCACAAGTAGGCAGAGAGGCAGGCAGAGAGGGGGGGAAGCAGGCTCCCCACAGAGCAGAGAGCCCAAAGCAGGGCTTGATCCCAGGACCCTGGGATCATGACCTGAGCCGAAGGCAGAGGCTTAACCCACTGAGCCACCCAGGCATCCCTATTGTTAGTTATTTTAATCAGGACCATAATATTGTCATTGTGCCCTTAAAAAAAATTCTTATCTTTCATAGATAAAAAACAAACTATTTGGGCACTTGGGTGGCTCAGTGGGTTAAGCCGCTGCCTTCGGCTCA
>NW_019154169.1:6799916-6924777 GCF_002288905.1 Enhydra lutris kenyoni | reverse complement strand
GCCGAAGGCAGAGGCTTAACCCACTGAGCCACCCAGGCATCCCTATTGTTAGTTATTTTAATCAGGACCATAATATTGTCATTGTGCCCTTAAAAAAAATTCTTATCTTTCATAGATAAAAAACAAACTATTTGGGCACTTGGGTGGCTCAGTGGGTTAAGCCGCTGCCTTCGGCTCAGGTCATGATCCTAGGGTCCTGGGATCCAGCCCCGTGTGTCCTGTCGGGCTCTCTGCTCAGCGGGGAGCCTGCTTCCCTTCCTCTCTCTCTGCCTGCCTCTCTGCCTACTTGTGATCTCTGTCTGTCAAATAAATAAATAAAATCTTTAAAAAAAAAAAACTATTTAACTTTAAAATCATCCTATGGGGGCAGATGGTGGCCCTTACAAATAAAACCAGAGTAGTCTTAGGTAAACTGAAACTATTTACTTTCTTCACAAGGTGTCTAGAGGCGATTAAAGAGAAAGCTTGACTCAGAGAAGTGGCTTGTGAGTACTGTCACGGTCAACAGCTGACGATCAGATGGCATCTTTCTCTTGGGGCTTCATGTCAGTGTGGGTAAAGCTAGAGTCCTCATTGTGGCCCCCACGGCCACACACAATCGATCGGCCCCTCTCATTCCCCTCCACCTTTCTTCCCTCCCCCTCCCCCGCTCCCTGTACTTATTTTGCCCCAAATGCTCTTCCCTCAGATACCCACACAACTCCCGCACTCCCCTTCCTCACCTCTGCTCTAATGTCATCTCCTGAAAGCGGCCTGCCCTGACCCCCCGCTCTCTACAACAGCATCACATGTCTTCAAAAATTAGAGACCACCCCATGCTACTTATTGTGTGTACCCTCCTTTACTGTTTTTCACACCCATTCTCTCTTTTGGACTTACTATATACACTTTGTTTCTTTACTATCTTCCCTTTCACAATGTAAGCCCCACGAGGACCTTCATTTGTTTTGTCCGTTACTGACTTCCCAACTCCCAGAACGGTGCAGGAACAAAACAGGTGCTCAAAAAGTATTTGTGTAATAAATCAAAGAATCGAAAGGGGCATCATCTTGAGGTACCATCCTGGTTGTCTGGCAGCTCCTCTTTAGGGAACACTTCGAACTAGTAAAGCTGCTAGCTGCCTAATCCAACAGTGAATCTCTCCTTTTATCTTAGCAGGTTTTCTTAGCCTAGAACAAGGTCCTGTGAAATAAAGACTATACTTCCCAGACCCCTTGCGACTATAAATGGTACTGGGACTAAGTACTGAGCAAGAATCTGAATGTAGAAAATGTGTGTGCTCCTTCCATTAAGTCTTTTAGACTCTTTAGAGACAGGGGTGCCCAAGTTCATCCCTTCTTCCCAGCTTGCTGGGATGCCATGGCTGAAGCCTGAGCACCATCTTGAATCATGAGGCAGGAGGACAAGGATGATGGATCAAAGTGGTAGAAGAAGCCCGGGTCCACGATATGAATGCAGCACTGGGCTCCTTTATGTGACAGAGAACTAAACTTGTATCTTGCTTAGGCCACTGTCCTTTTGTTTTATATGCAGTTTTCTATTTTATGCAGTTGAACCTAACGGGATCAAAAAGCTCTGCAGAGTGAGTGAACAGGTCCTACATCTACATCCATGTATAACAACGCCCACAAATTGAGGACCATTCCAAAGAAGAGAGAATCACTGTGAGCTGTGGATACACAAAAAGCTATCATGGAGCTGGGGAGAGCGCAAAGAGGGGAGAAGGAAAACCAAGGAAAGGATGACATGAGAATCCCAAAATGTACAGTTAGGTTAAACAGGCTGCCTCAGGGTCCATAACCAGAATACAGCTGACCTGGAAATGACGCAGATTGGAACTACGCAGGTCCACGTAGTCCATACAGTACTATAAATGCGTTTTCTCTTCCTCGTGATTTTCTCAATAACATTTTCTTTTCTTTGGCTTAGTTTAAGAATACAGTACATAATACATATCACATATAAAACATGTGTTAATCATGTTAATCATAGCAGTACTATGCTGCTAGTAAGGCTTCTAATCAATAGTACACAATTAGTAGTTAAATTTCTGGGGAGTGAAAAGTTATACATGGATTTTTCAACTACATGGTAAGTATGCACCCCTAACCCCCACCTAGTTCCAGGATCGAGCGTACATAAAAAACACCTACAGATCAGTACTAAAAAGTAGCCAAAGTGATGACCAAGCTACATCTCGAAGAAGAGTAAAAGATATTCTGTCTTATTAGTCTTCACAGAAGCACAACTGAAACCACAGATCTCATTTTGTATCTGGCAAAAAATAAAAAAAGCTTTACCAAACCGAGCCCTTGGCGACAAGGTTTAGAGAACAGTCTGACAATATTTGGCAAAGTCAAAGATGATCACATCCTACAACCCATCAATCTGGTGCCCAGTACACCCCCCAAAGAAATTCTCATCGATGCCTACTAGGAAATATGTGGAACAACATTCACAGTAGCCCATGAATAGCAAAAAATCTAGAAACTAGTGAAACGCTCATTGGCATGCAAATAACAAACACAAAAAATGTGGCATATTCAGCCAGTGAAATATCACACAGCAGTAAAAAACAGAATGAACTACAGCTATCTGAAAACAGTCTGGCTTAATCTTAGAATCACAATATTATGTGAAAAATGCAAGTCCCACAAGACTATCCATCATTTGTAGACAATATCATTAGTATAAAGTTCAAACATAATTTTTTTATAAAGATTTTATTTATTTATTTGACAGAGATCACAAGTAGGCAGAGAGACAGGCAGAGAGAGAGGAAGGGAAGCAGGCTCCCCGCCGAACAGAGAGCCTGATGCAGGGCTTGATCCCAGGACCCTGGGATCATGACCTGAGCCAAAGGCAGAGGCTTTAACCCACTGAGCCACCCAGGCGCCCCCACAATAGTTTTTAAGATAAAGAATGACAAACAACAAATTCAAGGTGCTGGTCACCACCAGGAGGGCAGGCAGGGGGTGGGATGGGAAGTACCATAACACAGGTTCATGTGTTACTGCTCCTGTTCTCATTCCTGGGCAGGCAGATATTTTATAACAGATATTTTAGGTGAACCCCAAAATGCCAGTGTATCATGCACTAAGGATTCTGATTAATCTGCTGTTGTGTGCCCAGAGACCATCTTTTAAAAAATGGAATACATTGAGAAAGCGGTGAGGAAGCATGTTCACCAAGTGACTGACAGATGGGACCAGTGAGGGAGGACACAGGAGTGGAGGGGATAAAGTAGTAGGTGGCTTCTGCTTCATGGTTTGTCCCGCCGTCACTTACATATTCATTTCCACAAGAAATGGTTCTGGAAATAAACTCAAAAAGTATGGCGCCCTGGTTCAGCAACTCCAGAGCTAGACCGCCAGAGACCGCGTGTCGCGTGCTGACTGCACTGCTCCCCAGGAGCAGGCGGGAGGGAGGGAAGCAGGGAGGGCCCATGGCAAGTCACTTAACTTGGCGGGTCTGTTTCTGTATCTGAAAAGGGAGGCTGGTAACAGTGCCTACTTTGTGGGGCCGTGGCGAAGACAAAGTGGGTTGGTTCATAGTTCCTCTACACAAGGTAAGCCCTTAATGAGACTGGTTATTATTATTATCATTAGTCTAACTTCAAACATCTAGTAGGGAGGTGTGAGCTGAGCAATTATCTAGTTAGGGGCTGCAAAGGATCAGTTTAACCCCCAGATGTGCTCCCTTCCCAGATACCTGCAGCCTTTGTAAGGGGCCTGGTGCCCGGCCTACCCCAAGCACTTCCCTAACAGACGGCAAATGAACACGTGCTGCCTTACTGCCTCCGAGACTGTCCGGACAGACACTTCTAGATGCTGCTACTGGCATGTCCATTCTCTCTTTTTCTTCAATACTGACCCTTCATTTAGGGTGGTGATAAGCCCAGCTTTTTTTCTTTTTTTTTTTTAAGATTTTAATTATTTATTAGATACACACACAGAGAGAAAGCACAAGTAGGGGAGCAGCAGGCAGAGGGAGGGGGTGAAGCAGGCTCTCCGCCAAGCAGGGAGCCCGATGTGGGGCTTGATCCCAGGACCCTGGGATCATGACCTGAGCTGAAGACAGACGCTCAACTGACTGAGCCACCCAGGTGCCCCAGTGAAAAGCCCAGCTTTAAAAACTTCATTTCCAAGACTTCCCCGTAGCTAGGGGTGGCATGCCGTGGGGTTCTCTCACCAAAGCGACACAAGTAGAAGTCAGCTGAAGATTTTCAAGGAAGGTCGTAGTTTCCTGATAGAGACACTGACTCCCTTCCCTTAAGAGTTTTGCTTCTTCCTGCCTGTGACAAGGACGTGGGGCTGGAGGCAGAAGAGCCTTCCTATCACTGTGAGGTGAAGGACAGCAGCGACGCAGAGAGAGAGGAGCCCAGGACACAGGAGCAATGGTAAGTTGTGCCACCACCTTCTCCTGCTCACCTCGGCACTTCTCCTCACATGAGAAAATGAAGGCTGTGGTAGTCTCTAAAGAATGGCCCCCCCAGGCCCCACCCCTTGGAACTCAAGTCCTACGTCAGCCCTTCCATGCTACATGAGGGCTGATCCTGTGACTCACTTGAGCCAACGGAATGAGGCTGAAGTGAGCTGAGCCAGTTCTGAAAGAGGCCGTCAGAGGGCTCAGGAAGCCCTGGGCTGCCATGTTGTAAGTCCACAGCCAGTCTACTGGCTGGTGAGGCCACATGGAAGAAGAACAGAAACCACAGTGAGGGTGGCCCAGCCATCTCTGAGGTATCACATGAGTAAAAGAGCTTGAGGGTCCCAGCTCCATCCACCCTTTGTCTGTAGCCACCTAAGAAACCCCCATCAAGACCGGCAGGAAAGCCATCCACATAAGGCTCAGTAAACCGGGGTTCGTCATTTTAAGGCCTTATGTTTTGGGGTGCTTGTAGGAATAGAGAACTGGAAGAAACCTCTACCTTGTACACCGCTGTGCAAGCTTCACAAAGCCCAATATATTCCATAATTAAAGGACCACCTAAAAATCAAACATGCCCATTGATCCAAGATCCCCACCAAATTGGTTGGTGGATACGGATAACAAAGATCCTTAAAATGAAAACGCACAAACCTCCTCTTATTTTGTTAACAAGTACTCATTAGGCACAACTGATCTGCATTAAGGGTGATGAATCTATTAATCACTTTTATAATTAAAAAGCATTTAAAGTAGACAGTTCAAAGTTGTGCTGGACCTGGTGAGAACCCTCCAGAAAATACATCTCCGATCTGGGCCAGAGCTATCATTATGTTAATGCTACTTCATATTCATTCTCAAAGGCTGAGAGCTTAAGTTAACAAGGTGGCAAAGCAGGTTGGATGCCTGCAATCTAATTAAAGAAGTCTATCGATAAAAATAATTTGAAAAAAAAAAAAAAAGCCACAGAAACAAAGGGAATGAGCATGAGGGATGGCCTGGCCAAATAAATTATGGTACACCCACACCACCCTGTGTTACGCAGCCATTAGAAGAGCAAATGTGGAGGCGCCTGGGTGGCTCAGTGGGTTAAAGCCTCTGCCTTAGGCTCAGGTCATGATCCCAGGGTCCTGGAATCAAGCCCCGCATCGGGCTCTCTGCTCTGCAGGGAGCCTGCTGCCCCCTCTTTCTCTGCCTGCCTCTCTGCCTAATTGTGATCTCTGTCTGTCAAATAAATAAATAAATAAAATCTTTAAAAAAAAGGGCGCAAATGTGAGTGCTACCTATGAACTTGAAGGCATTTCTACGTGGTATTGCTGTGTCAGAAAAGCCAAATGCAGGAAAATGAGGGTAATATTATCCCTTATGGGATAACGTTTCTCTCTACAGGATTATATAACCATGGGGGCAAATGTGGAAAGACCTATACAGTACTTGGTTGTTACTCTGAGCACAGGACTGTGGGAGGATGCGGACATGGACGTGGGGCAGAGAGGAGTCCACAAAACAGGGACAGAAAAAAGTTTAAAGGGGGCTTGGATTCCTAATTCTCACTCCCATTTAGCAATTATTCTCTATGTATTAGACATGGTGCTAACTGGGTCACCTGATCTCACTTGAACTTCTTATTGAAGGCAGGAATTATCAATTATTCCCATTTTCCAGATAAGGAAACAGAGGCCCGGAGAAGGTAAACACTGTGCCCAGATCGTGGGCAGTGCTGGGACCTGAGCCTTATGTGCAGTGGCCTCTCAGGAGGGGCCTCAACCCAGCTCCAAAACCACTGCACTTGGAGCTCGAAGGACATGGTTCGATGCTGCAGGAGCCGCTCTGCTGACACTTTGCACATCCTTAATATAGCGGCAGGCCCAGAGGTGTGATGGTGTATGATGCAGCGGAAAGTCCGCCAGCACCTCAGTCCCTCGGTGTCTCATGCTGTCGGAAGAAATCCAAGAGGGCCACTAACCTGGATCCACGGAGCCTGGGGAAGCCCTGCCCACGGTATTTTTACAGAACCAGCCGCTGACACCAGGAGCCAGAGGATTGATGGGGTGTCAGCTACGACACAGACTCACCGAGTTCACCATTTAATTAAAATCTGTTCAGCCCCAGGACGAGAATGATGGCCGGGTAAAGCACGGAAGACCAATAAACAGTGCCTGGCCGGTTAATTCTTATTTCCAAGGCATTCCCCGACCTTCTGCAGGAACACCACGCAGGATGTGGCAATAAGGCAGGCTTCCCATATACAGGGGGACATGTGTATGTCTAGGTGGTGTCTCCCACAAAGCCTCCCCACCTGAATGAACCCGCACACATCGTCCACACTCACCAGGGCCAAGGCCATCCATCCCCTGCCACGTGAATCCGGGCTGCCTGGATGAGCCACCGGCAGGGCCAGGACTGAACAGACTGAAGCGGCTGACGGGCAGGAAGCCAGAGGCCTGGACGCCTCGGGCAGGCCCCATGAGGATCAAAGGGAGGGTGTGGGTATGCCACCTCCCCACAGCTGCAGGTCGGTGACACTCTAACTCAAACCCCAAGAGCGGACAGCCGTCCGTCCTCTGACAATATTGCACCTGATATCATAAATTCATTCATAAAATAATTTATCCCACACCTACCACAAGTCCCTACGCTTTTATGGAGCCTGTAGCTGGTGGGGGGGGAGCAAATGATAAGCAATTAGGTCAAGGGCTAATAAATGCTATGAAGAAAAATAAAGCACATTTAAAGGGCTAAGAGTCGTGGAGAAGGTGCTATTTAGTAAGGACAGAGGCCTCATGGAGAGGGTGACATTTGAGCAGAGACCTGAAGCGGATACTAAGGGAAGTGTTCTAGGCAGAGGGAACAGCCAGGTCAAAGACCCTGAGGGAGGAACAGGAGGAGGAACAGGAGGAGGCCCAAGCTGCTGGAGTACAGCCAGCAGCAGTTGAGAAGTCAGAGATAAGGCCAGAGAATTGTGGGGGGGGGGGGGGGGCAGAGGGACAGCTGACACTGAGTACCACTGGGTGCCCAGGCTGTGAGCATTTTACATAATAAGAGTCACTGGAAAGGGCTGTGGATACTGCTCCTATTTCTCGCCTCATCAGATGAGGACATGCAGGCCCAGAGAGGGAAAGGAACCCACCTGAGGCCACACAGCTCCTCTGTACCAGGGATGTCCCATAGCCCCTGGCAGATAAGTCTGCATCCCACAGGTGCTCAGCATTCACGGAATGATTCCTTCCTTGGGGGAGAAATAGCCTCCATTTTCTTCTCACTCCCTCAACACTCCACCCACCCTTCTTCACAGTTAGGAGCAGACAGGTAAACATTTCACGCCAGAGAAGGGGGTGGGGGGGGCGGGAGAAAGAAAACAAAAAAGGCACCAGTCTCATTCCTGAAACCGAGAAACACATCGTTACCTTTCTCTGCTCTACAAGTTACCAGCAAACTTAGCAAACGGCACTCACCCCAGATCACCCCAGAGCCGGCCGGAGCGCACCCCGATCCCAGAGCCGGCAGGTGACGGGGCAGGTGACCTAGGGGAGCTCGCGGGCGCCGGGTCTGCTCCCGGCAAGGAGCAAGGCCACCTGCCCGCGCGCCGCCGCCGGCTCCCCCGCCCCCCCGCCGGCCGCGGGTGTCTGGAATGCGGAAACGGCAACCTGCCGCGCCGGCTCCCATCAGCGACTCTCCCAGCGGCCGCAAGCACTGGGCGGCCGCGGACTTCCCCGCGCCCGCCCGCTCACCGCGAAGCGAACCGGCGCGCTCCCAAGGAGGGCCGCTTCGCCCACAGTCCCTGGGCGGAGGGAGCGGGGAGAGATCGGGGGAAGGACTCCTTACTCACCAGACACGTGGTCTGAGGAGCCTGAATGGGCTGCAGAGAAAGCTCAAAGGTAACAAAGACGGCTCGCCTGCGAGCGCCGACCCAGGAGCGGGCTACCTGTTCCCAGGGGCGAGCCAGGGCTGGATCCGTGCCCACCGCCTCCCCTGGCCCCCGGCTGGTGCCCGCCGGCTCCATTCACAAACTCACCATCCGAAGGTGGGCTCCTTTCCCTGGGCGGGCTTCCCGTCCTCTCCCCGCCCGCTCGCTCCCTCGCTCACAGAGGCAACGCAGCTTAATGATTAAGCACCGCTGCTGGGCCCCTCCGGCCAGCTTTGCAAGCACAGCCTCATGGCTTTGCCTAATAATAACGGCCAGAAAACAGGAGGGCTCACCCTGCACCAGGCACCCCGTAAGCACTTGGCGGGAGTTCTCTTCCCCAGCCCTCACAGCTACCCTCTTAGTGTGTACTATTATCATTCCTATTTCACAAATGAGAAAATTCAGGAACAGAAGTCATAGGCTGGAGGTCACACTGCAAGGAAGTGGTCTGGAGCAGAGGTAACCCAGAAGAGCAAGGCTCTGGGTTTCCAGTTTTAACCACTGCACCAGATCTCCTTTGCAAGATGAGAGAGGTCCCCCACTGGGCCCTGGCTGCTGCATCTGTAAAATGGGGTGAATGGGCGAGTTAGGTCAGTAGAGTGAGCACTTAGCCTAACCCACAAAAAATGCTCAACAGTCATCAGCTGTAGTTACGACATGCTGCCCTCAATCAGATTCAGCCTCAACCTTGAAAATAGGGGGTGATCATGGTCATGGTGTTTAAATCCTGGGCAGCTGAGTGGGGAAAAAAGAATAAAGATTCTTAACTGCCCTTCTCATTCACACACACAAAAAATACTGATGACCCTTGAACATGGGTTTGAACGGGGCAGGTCCACTTGCATAGCTCTTAGAGTACAGCGGTGTAAACGTACTTTCTCTTCTTTTTGATTTTCTCAATAGCATTTTCTTTTCTCCAGCTTTATTACAAAAATACAGCATATAATACAACATACAAAATATGTGAATGTGATCGGTAAGGCTTCAGGTCAATAACAGGCTATTAGGAGTTAAGTTTGGGGGGGGGCGTCAAAAGTTATACACAGATTTTTGACCATGAGGGGGCTGGTTCTCCTAACCCCTGAGTCATTCAAGGGTCTACTGTCTAGCGTGTATTAAGTGCTCTCTGCGGTTCTAAGCGCTGTACATACTTTCATGCACTGAATCCACCCAACAACCTAGAAGCCAGAATCACTACCAGCTTCAGGTAGTAGATACAGCCCACATGTATCTACACTGTGACCATAAGCACAAGCAACAGGCATCCACAGGAAACAGTCTACAAAATGGTCACTTTCACAGACTGCTGGAAGGAGAGGGCAGGCTTTTTAAATGGTAACTTAATTATTCAATTAATAAGTCCCATTTGGGGGCACCTGGGTGGCTCAGTGGGTTAAGCCTCTGCCTTCGGCTTGGGTAATGAACTCAGGGTCCTGGGATTGAGCCCCGCATCGCTTTGGGCTCTCTGCTCAGCAGGGAGTCTGCTTCCCCCTCTCTCTCTGCCTATTTGTGATCTCTCTTTGTCAAATAAATAAATAAAATCTTAAAAAAAAAAAAAAAAGTCCCATTTGTTGGGGCACCTGGGAGGCTCAGTCAGTTAAGGGTCTGCCTTCAGCTCAGGTCGTGATCCTGGAGTCCCAGGATTCAGCCCCAAGCCCTGGCTCCGTGGGAGTCTGCGTCTCCCTCTGTCACTCCTCCCCCTGCTCATGCTCCCTCTCTCAAATAAATAAAATCTTAAAAAAAAAAAAAAAAAAAGCCCCATTTGTTAATAGCAGAGGTCATACTCGTGAGTACTTATCATGTGCCAGCGACGGGGGTAAGCACTTGACCAGTCTCTTCTCCTTTTATCCATCCAGCCACCTTATGAGCCAATTCTCAGAAGGGGAAACTGAGCCTCTACGAGGAGCCCTTCGAACAGCAACTGGTCAAGGAGAAGGGAGAGCCAAGTGTTTCTGAGCAGAGCAAATGCTCTCAAACACCTGCACACTGCCCCAGACTGCTGCCTCACTATTCAGCTTGCATGTGCCTGGATTTTCAGATAAAACTGGATTCCTCGGGTGCTTGGGTGGCTCAGTCGGTTAAGCATCTGCCTTGGCCTCAGGTCATGATCCAGGGTCCTAGCATGGAGTCCCAAATCAGGCCCCCTGCTTAGCGGGGAGCCTGCGTCCCCCTTGGCAGCACCCCCCATCCCTCCCATGCACACGCATGCTCTCTCTCTTGCAAAAGTGGATGAATAAAATCTTTAAAAAATATATACTGGATTTCTCAACAAGACCAGCATCTCCTATGGTACTGAGACTAGGTACACCTTCTCGAAGGTGGACATGAGTAGAGAACAAAAGCGATGTCCTGATTCAGGTAACTATAAAACAAAGTGTGTAAGTACAATGACATGAAAATGTATGAGTCTGATGCTTCTACTTTTACTAACTTCTGCAGCAGATTCAGTCATTTGCCTACCAATTCCAAACCCCTCTTCAAGTTCTTTCCTAAATATTACTCCAATTTTATTCCTATCGCCACTCTCCTCCCAACAGTCATGTGCTTCACGGAAAGATGGTTCCAGCCTCCAGCCCTGAGAGTAAATCCTGATGGGCTCTTGCCTGTGATTTGCCCAGGCCTGGTCACATGTCACAATGCTGGCGAATGAGATATGAGGGGACTCTGAGAGGTGGGGTGTCTAGGAAAGGTCTCCTCACTTGTTAGAGCTAAATGGTCAGTAACAGATGCCCTCTTTCTGTTGCTAGATATAGCCTTGTCAGGTGTGACTACAGGAGCTGTGGCAGTCACCCTGTGGCCATGAGGATGAGTCTGAGGACATGGGAGACAAACCAAGGATGGCAGAGTGGCATAACATAGAGGGCTTACTTACAGGTATTGTGGAAGTGCTTAATTAGTCAATTCTGGTGCTGCCGATCTATGGGCTTGTTATGTGAGATCATAAATCTGACCAG
This sequence comes from Enhydra lutris kenyoni, assembly GCF_002288905.1. NCBI lineage: Eukaryota > Metazoa > Chordata > Mammalia > Carnivora > Mustelidae > Enhydra > Enhydra lutris. The sequence continues at coordinate 6,913,491 of NW_019154169.1, read as the reverse complement.
GCCACTATCATCTGAGTTTCCTATTCCAGTAGGTCAGTGGTTCCCAAAATGTGCTCTCGGGCCCAGGAGCACTAGTAGCACCTGGGTACTTGACAAAAATCCAGATTCTTGGGTGCTTGGGTAACAGGCGGTTAAGCATCTGCCTTCTGCTCAGGTTGTGATCTCACAGTCCTGGGATCCAGCCCCATGTCAGAGTCCTTGCTCAGCAGGGAGTCTGTTTGTCCCTCTCCCTTGTCCCTCCCCTCTCACGTGCTTGCTCTCTCTCTCTCTCTCAAATAAATAATATATATATTTTTAAATGCAGATTCTCAGGGCGCCTGGGTGGCTCAGTTGGTTAAGCAACTGCCTTCGGCTCAGGTCATGATCCTGGAGTCATGGGATCAAGTCCCGCATCCGGCTCTCTGCTCCTCTGGGAGTCTGCTTCTCCCTCTGACTTTCTCCCCTCTCATGTTCTCCCTCTCTCTCAAATAAATAAATAAAATCTTAAAAAAAAATGCAGATTCTCAAGCCAGACCTACTGAATCCGAAACTCTGGGTGGGGTATGGCAATCTGTATTTCAACAAGCACTCCCGGGGATTCTGCTGTCTGCTCAGGTCTGAGGGCGGCAAACCAATGCAGAAACACACAGTGAGTTCAGAGTGAGGCCTCTGGAGTCATACACCCTGGGTCCAAATCTTGTCACTACCATTTTCTAGCTGTGCGACGTTGGGCAAGTTATTTAAACTTAATTGTCCCATCTGCAAAAAGGGGACTAATAAGAGTATTTATCTTACAGGCTTGTTGGGAGGCTTGGGATGAATCACTTCGTGGGAAGCGCCTAGCACAGTGCCTGGTGGAGAGATGATGTTACATAAATTACCTATTTGCTGCTGCTGTGGCTGTTGCTACTACCATTGTTTGCAACCAAAGGCAGACCAACCGACACAACTTCCTGACTGAGTACCTCCAAGGCTGGACCCAAAACTCCTTTACCTTTATTTTACACCCCGAACCCAGAACCCAGCCCTGGGCTTCTAGAAATGTGAGACTGTCTGGTCAGTGCAGAGGTGTGGCACACAGTAAGGGGTACAGGCCTTTCTCCATCACTCCTTGGACCTCCTCCCATAGCCTGAGCTTCTGCAGTCCAGCAGATACCCCACGGACACCCCAGGCTGGGCGCTCTGCCAGCTACTCTGCCCAGTTACTGATCCAGAATGCCCAGAAGTTCTGCCCAGCCCCAGAGGGCTCCCCCACCATGTGAGTCATGCCAAACATCCGGCAACAGTCCAGGGGTGCCCTTCCCTCTGGGAACACTCTGTGATTTCAAAACTGGTGGCACCAAGAAACAGAAAGCCAAAGAATGACTAATGCCACCCCCAGGTAAGGTCCCGGCAGGAAGAGACAGCCTCTTGTCAGGCTTAACAGCAAGACTGGGTATGGGGCTCTGGACTTCTGTACTCACTGCTGTCGTCGCTGACACGGTTGGGCCGTCACTGACAGAGCAGCGTGGGATGCAGAAAAGGGGAGGAGGTCCTGACCTCTGACTACTAACCCCTACGCCAAGAAAGCACTGGTCGATTTCTCAGGCTCTGGAAAGGAAGCTATTAAGCTGAACCTCATAAAACTGCCAATATTCAAACACTCTGGGCCCTGAAAAAAGGTGATTTCATAAGGTTCAACCTAATGCAAGCCAGGAAACTCACTCAATGCAGGGTCAAGAAGTTGGCCGCCAGCAAGAAACTAGGACGGTGGTGGCCTCAGCGCAAGGGAGGTAAGTACCTTATTTTTGTTCTTTTGGTTCCAGGCATATGTGGGCACTTTTTGAAATTTAATGAACAAATCAATCAGCCCTGTAATACCTTCCCATCTCAAAGAAAAGACAAACTTGTACTGGATTCTAAGAGATCATCAAGCCTGTCACCTCTCTGCCCTCATCCCCTGCTCCGGCCACATGGGCCTCCTTAGGAGCTCCTCAATCTCACCAGGCCCGTATCTCAGGGCCTTTGCACCAGTTGCTCCCTCTGCCTAGACACCCCCACTGCTCACTGTCTCACCTCCTATAGGCCTGTATTCGTGTCACCTCCCAGGGAGGCCACCTCTGGCCACCCTGTCTAAAACTTCAACACCTTCCCCCCTAATACTTCCTATCCCTTTTCCCTGTTTAATTTCTTCAGCTTAGTGCACTTTCCTGCACCTTCCTGAGTTCTCATTTACTCTCTGAATCCCCCCCCCCACCTTGAATGAGAGCCCCAGGAGGGGAGAAGCTTTTCTGTCATGCTCACTACTGTCTCCCTCGTTCCTAGAAAACTGTTCGGCTCAGTGAATACCCACCAAATGCCTATGTTGAAAAACCAGACTATTTGGGGTTTGCCACTCTTGGAGCCTCCATGTGCAAGTCTACACCGGCAACAGGGAACATCAAGTTAAGCTAGTGACAGCGCCTTCTCACGTCTTCTCCACACCGGACTCGCCTCAAAGCCTTTGAAAGGAGAAGACAGGACAGAATTGAAGAGGATGCTGGGGGCAGAAGGCTGAGGAAGCCGGAGGGCTGCGGGAGGAGTTCTGCCTTCCTGCCCACACGCCGAGAGTGTGGTGTACAGAAACCGGGCACTGGGGAAAAGAACGAATCAGGAGATGGAACAAATGCCAGCCTCTGGCAGGATCGGACCAGAGCGCCTGTCCCTGTCACCCATGTCTACCGACCTGGCAGGCAAACGATAAGCAGAGATCCCACTCCCACCAAACGAGGGCGTCCTCTTTTCCTGCCATTTCCACATTAAGGATTTCTGCCACATGTGGATTAAGCGAGAGTCCCCCAAAAAACAAAGGCAACAGGAGCCTCTGCATATGTGGGGGAGGGTGCATATATGGTAAAGGAGTTCTAACTGCTGGCTGCCTGAGGAGTACCATCAGGTCTGAGGCATTGTCTATCACAGCTGCATCTTGCCCCTTCTGCTGTCAAAAGTCAGAACTGAAAGGGGGCACCTTCCCTGCCTCCTGCTGCCACGCTAGAGGCAAACCAAATGCCGGCTTCTGGTTCTCTGTGGGGCCTTAACAAAGACCCATCAAAGGAAGGCTCTGTGCATCTCTGCCCTGAGGGAAGGATTGGGGGAGGATCTGAGGCCTCCTGTTGAAACACGTCTTTGGAAAAAATGTGGGAGGGGCCCCCGCGGTCAGGTGCTGGAAGGAAACAGATCTCAGGAACTGGGAGCTCTGTAAACTGCCTCCGAGGGCCCCGAGCGGCCAGTACTCAGAGCAGCGGGGGACACATGTGGCCACTGGGACCTTCACTGGTGTCCTCAATGCTCCCAGACGCTGCTTTACCAAAGGGGTTTTCAAAGGCCTTGGGCCAAGTATTGACTCCCATATTGGAAACAGCAACAACAAGAAAGCCCCAAAACCCTGTTTTTATTATACAAGTGGACTGGGCAGAGGCAAGAAACTCTCCCGTACCTACACCTGAGCTCGAAATACACAAATTCCGAGTGAAATTTGTTGTCCTTGATTCTAACTTTTCATGAAGAGATATCTCAAACACAGAAAGGTGAAAGAAGCGTATAATAACCCCACAGACGGTTTCAACAATTACTTCATCTCTTCATTCTCCCAGACACACTGTCCCCTGTCCCTTCAACTTCCAGCCTGTCCATTATATTTTGAAGCAAATACATATTATTTTGAGGCAAATACATATTATTTTGAACCTTACCAGTTCACATGTATTTCAGAATGTGGGTCTTAAGGGTTTTTTCTTAAGCAGAACCCCAGCAGCATTATTGTACCTAAAAAAAAAAAAAATCAGGATTCTTTCATAATACCAAATATCCAGTTAGTTCTGGTTAATTGAAAGAAAGGGGGAAGTGCAGGTTCCAGAATCACAGAGAAACTTCACGCCCAGAGTGGTACTCAAACCTCCGGGCCCAAAGGTGCTGAGACCTGACTCAAGGCTATCCCAGAACAGGAGGACAGAGACCACAAGTGAAGCAGAGAAGCTGGAGTAGTCAGTATGGTCCAGCTTGCCCACCCCATCCATCCATCTGTCCTGCCACAAGAGGCCGCAGAGTGAGTGTTTAAGAGCCTAGACTGTGGAGCCAATGGCTTGGGTTTGAGTCCTGGCTGGGACACTCGCAGCTTTAGGACCTGCACTCCTCAGGACCTGTTTCCCTATATAGGCAAGGGGAGTAATAACAGTACCTACCCCATGGAGAGTGATGAGGATTAAATGAGAAATTACATGAAAGGCACGAACAGCAGTGTGTTTCACACAATGAGAGCCCGGTGATTGCTGGCTAGTATCATTACTTCAGCCAACAGACACTTTATTGAGCATCTGTGGCATACCAGGCACTGTCTAGCAGTAGGAGAGGGGAGTGGTGAAGAGGTTAAAACCCTCATGAGTCACCACCTGGGACAGGGACGGGCACCAGGCCACCACCTGGAGACACGAGCAAACTGAGCAATCTCCAGTACCTGCCTTGTGTGGGTAGGAGACCCAGATTCATCCTGCTCCTGAGAGGGGGCACCCGGAACCAGGAGAGTCATTAGAAGTGTAGAACAATGACTCTCACAGATGAAAGAAGAAACCTCTGTGGTGTCCCCTCACCCTATCCCTTCATCCAGCAATATCTCTTTGGGTTTTTTTTTTAAGGTTTTTATTATTTATTTATTTGACAGAGAGAGAAAGAGACACAGCGAGAGGCAATACAAGCAGGGGGAGTGGGAGAGGGAAAAGCAGGCTTCCCGCTGGCAGCTGGCAGGGAGCCCGATGCAGGGCTCGATCCCAGAACCCTGGGACTATGACCTGAGCTGCAGGCAGACGCTCAACGACTGAACCATCCATGCACCCCAGCAATACCTCTTTGGATCAGAGCAAAGGGGAGATTCAACTGCTGGTAAGTGCTGCTGTTGTTGGGCTCACTAAAAGGTGCCACAAAGCTCTCACAGAGGGCCACAGCCTCAAGGGACAGTCAGTAATGGAGAGAGAAAAGAGGCTTCATGCCCAAAGAAGCAGTTTAGAATGAGATTTCAATAGGCTGGGCCCTTTCCTTGCCTCAGTCACTGTCCCTGCCCACCCTCCTCCTTAGTCCCCAAAGTCTCCTCTCTTTCCTAGGAGACAAGACCTGTCTCCACCAAACCTAGAGCCCAAAGTTAGGAACCCAAGTGTCAGTCACTCATCTCTACACCAGCACCCAGCACCGACGTGGGCCCGAGGATCGATCCTGACAAACTCTGGGAATTCATTTTGTGTGATGTTTCCTTCCAGTGGTTTTTATTGCTCAAAACTCAGAGCCCATCCCCCTTAAACACTAAGACAGCAGAGACGACAGAGATTTAAGAGAACGGTCTCTGGACCGGAGTTCAAATTCTGCCTCCATCACTTATGAACCCTGAGCAAGTGGCCTGTCGTTGCCAGACCGCTGCTTCCTCAGGTGTACAACAGGGATAATCATGGTCCCTGCCGGCACGCACGGCACGCACGAAGCACAGTGCCAGACCCATAAGGCACCTATGACAGACGACAGCCAGGTAGTTAGCTATACCTGCCTACAGTGAATATGCTTTTCAGCCCTCACCCATCTTTATTCACCAAGCTACAACAGGGACGGCATCTCTGATCACCATGAACTACCACTCTTGATTTCCGTCTGAGTCTCAACTCTTACGCTGATTACATGCGGATGGTAATATTTTAGATGAAATAAAATACATTATTAAAATTCATTTCTTGCATTTCATTTCACTCTTGTAAATGTGGCTGTTATAAAATGTTAAGTTCTGTATATGGCCCACATTGGTGGTTCACGTAGTACTTCTAACGGACAATATTACTGCAGACCCCTGAGAGCCAGTGTCTTCTTATTTGACTTCAGATTGTCAGCATCTGGCATGGTGCCTGGCACGCAAGCTAGGGAGGAAAAAAATGTTTCCTAGATGGTGGGATGAAAGATGCTCTCCTCACTTCTGGTGTTAAAAGCACCCACCACTGTCTCCACGTCTAGTAAGGCCTGCCCTTCATTCAAAGAACCCATAAGGCCCAAGCCATATCAAATCAAAATGGACACAATTACGGTGGCGGAAGCAGGGTGCTGTGGTACGTGGCTCTGTAGTTGCTAGAATGTATTTTGATACTATGACAGCCAAAAATGCTGGCCTGGTGCTCAGAAACATGCTTTCCCCTACCAGCCCAAGTCCCCTTTCCAAGCTCACCCAAACGGGACGCTCACCTTGTTCACTCTCCTTCACGCCTCAAGCACGCTCACCCTTGTTTTATTTGAGGACAGGCTCTGCGAAAGGGCCTTCAATTCTGAAACCAACATTCCAACAGAAATGGACTGCATCCATCGTGGAAACGATGCCACCACCTCCCCAGACCACACAAGCCGCCACATGAATGATGTACTAAATAGAGTCCATGGCGCTCTGCATGTCAGACAACTTGGAAAGGAAATGCTGCATCCACTCCGTAAACTTGCCTCAACCCTGCAAGGAGGGCCTGGGAAGAGCAGCAGTTTGGTGTGTGGGCAGAGTCTAGAGTCTGGAATCGTCTCCTCATCTGTAAATTGAGTCCCATACACTTAGCTACTTCACGGGAGTCTTGTGAGGATAAGCGTGAAATGCTTAGAAGAGCAACTAGTTGAGAGGAAGAATTAAGAAATGTTACGTGCTATTACCATAATTAGCATTATTTTATAAAAATTCAAGTAGCATGAACTTGAAAAATGGGATTTCGCCTTTCTCCAACCACAATGATCCTGTTTTGGTAGCCAACTCACTCCCACCTCTGGGCCTTTGTATTTGCTGTTCCTGGGGCCTAGAATGTTCTTCCCCCAGCTCTTGGCACAGCTGGTGCCTCTTGCTCATGCAGGCCTGCCCATACCATCCCAGTTAAAGTAACCACCCCTTCCCCGCCCCACCAGCCTGCCCTATCAACCACTCTCTAGCCCCTTACCCTGTTAATTCCCCTATGATACTTCGAGCATCGAAAATTACCTTGTTTATTGCACACCTCCTCAGCTAGAATGTAAACCCTAGGACAGTGAGGATCTTCTCTGTCTTGTTCACTGTCCAAATGCTTTCAGTCACTATGCTCTACTGCGTATGTACCAGAACGCTTACTGGACGTATCTTTGCAAAGGCGAAAGAAATCCTAGGAACAACCTAAACGCCCAGCGACAGGGGAATGGTGGTATAAAAGCATGGTCTCCTCATACTGAAGAATGTGTGTCTAGCTGTTAAAAAGAATGAGCCAGGGGTACCTCACTGACTCAGTCAGTGGAGTATGCAACCCTTGATCTCAGAGTTGTAAGTTTGAGCCCCATGATGGGTATAGAGATTACTTAAAAATAAAGTCTTGGAAAAAAAAAAAAAAGAAGTAGTCAGATCTGTATGCAATCACTTGAAGGGATATGCCCTATTATCAATTCAAAAAAATCAAATTATACATATGTGTGGTTTGATCCTTACTCCTCCTTTACGGGGGAGCGGTGAGGAAGAAGGAAGAAAACAACAGATGCCTATATACATCCTTACAAGCACAGAAAAAGGCAAGGGAGAGCATCTACCAAACTTGCCAAGGGCAGAAAGCACATCCATTCTGGTCACTACCATTTTCTCCAATCCTGACTGCAAATACTTAATAAATACTCCTTGCCTGAGTAAATGGTTACCTTCGGGGGAGGGGATTTTAAGAGTGGAGGGCGGCACCTACTACTTTGTTTATTCATCTCTGCATTGTTTGACATGTTACAACAAGCGCGTATATCTTTGCATAACCTTTTTAAAGCCAAATTCAACCCATTCTCACACACGTGAATCAAGTCTCTGACCACAGCAGTCCTAAGTAACAGCTGCATCAGTCTCAAAGAAAGCAGGGATGCACGAACTGGTCCAGTAGCCTCTCGTTCTAAAAGCTAAAAGCACTGTCTTCTAAAAACATAAATACATTAACTTATATCCTGCTAATTAAGCTGTTACCATAACCTGTGTCATTTTTCAAACCCCAATTTGAAATCTACCAGTGAAATATGTTGTACAGAAAAAAAAAAAAAGGCGCCAATTACTGCACATTCTAAATTCCATTTTTGATTTACCACCTGACAACTGCAATGTCTGAAAAACAGGCTCACATTTAACTCTTAGACCATTCCACACAGACTGCTAAAAAACCATGTGCTGTTGTCACTAACAATTAAGACCAAGATTTTTTTAAAAGTCATTGCTTTGTTTCCTCAGATCAAAAAAAACACTTAGGTAAATTTGGTGGCCATCACAAATGTGACTGGGATCACGGGTTCCCATCATCAAATGAAATCACAATGACAGGTTTCTGCCAACAGACTTAAACCTACACAGGGATATAATAAATTCCCTTCCCAGCCTCTTCCCCGGCATGTGCGCTGCCTCCCAAATGTCCAGGATGGCTGCCTTCCCATACAGGATATTCTAACTCACTGACACACTATAACTTTTGATAAAGAAATGAATGACTCGCCCACACTGGTAAAAATGGGCCCCTCAGAAACCAGGCCTTTACGCCACACGTGTGGCCACTGCAGTCAGGCCAAGTCGATATTGTCTTCTCTGACCCTTAATAATGTTTTACAGGCATTAATCTCTGGTGATCTAAAATAAACAACTCAACCTTGTCAGAAAAGGCCATCTCCAGTGGCCAAGGTGGACTTTTGGTGCCCACGAGATAGGAGACCATGATGGGCCAATGAAATGGTGTTTCTCTGAAATGGCAGCTCCATCCCTCTTGCCAGTCAGCTGGACCTGGGAAGGCTGGGGCAGAAGTGCAAGTCCCAAGCGTCTGGCTCAGGCAACTGGGTTACAGTTAGCCCATTTGCCCAGATGGTGACTCCTGGGTCTGGGAGGAGAAGTTTAGGTTGAACATGTTGAGCTCATGGTGCCCAAGGGACAGTCATCAGGGGACATCAAGAAAGCACAGGCTCTACATCTGGAGCTGGAGCTCAGGGGGTTAATATGGCTTTGAGACAGGGTCAAGTGCTTGCATCCCTGGGGTAGTACATAAAGCACTGGGGTGAATGTGCTGGCTTGGGGGGAGGAGTGTGGGAGAGGTAAGCAGAGGGCTGCTGACCGCAGGCCAGTACCATCTTTTCTCAGGCTCTTACACAGCACCTGTTTCAAAATTTAATCTTTGGTGAATAAAAATTGGGGGGAGGCACTAACTTCATCCCTGCTCTGTTCTGCATATAAACAGAAGCAGCAAAAGCCTATTAAGAGAAACAAGCTATGTTTATTAAGTGCTTACTATGCACCCTGCCCTGTGCTAAATGCTACACATGAATTATCTCCTGGAATCATCAAAACAGCCCTGGCACGAAATCCTGTGACTACCATTTCACAGATGGGACACTGAGGCTGGGAGTGAATGTGTGGGGGAGCTCAGGGCTGTCATGTCACAGCCCACAGTTAGACAGTCTCTGGGCCAGATGGAGAACATTGAAGAAGAACAATTATAATACATAAGAGCTGCTACTTAGTAGGAGATGGCTCTGGAATAGGAATACCATCTCAGCAAATCCTTACAACCCGCTGAGACTGATGTTGTCATCCCATTTTACAAACAAGGAACCTGAGGCTGCGGAAGAGAAAATCAACTAGATCAGAGGTGCCCCCGCCCCCGTGGGCCAGACCTAGACTAGAGCCAGAGCCCCACCCTCAGAGGGTCTCAGGGTCGCAGGAAAAACGCTGAATAAATGGTACCATTTATTGAATGCTCACTATGTGCCAACTGCTACTCTAAGCACTTTACACACAATATTCTTGCTGCATCCTCAAAACTCCATGAGGTGGCTGCTATTGAAATCCCCATTTCACAGATAGGGAAACCGAGCCACGGAGAGGTGAAGCCAGTTGCCCAAGGTCACATGGCTGATAAATGGCACAGCTTAAATTTGAATCTGGGTCTCTCCCTCCCAAACCAAAGCCCCTAAAATAATTTCGATTAACAGGAGCCACCCTCCACTGAGTACTAACTATGGACTCGGCCCTTTACATGCATACCCTCAACTAACCCAATGCTGTAGATGTTAACACCTTCACCCAATTTCATGGGAGCCAACAATAGCGCGAACATGTAGTAAGTGCCTTCCATGTGCCAAACGCCTTATTCGCCATATCTCAACATCTCAACAGAATCCCCAGCAAAAGACACTCTTATTCCCATTTTACCGAAGGGGAAACTGAGGTTCGGTGCGGTTTCCCTAGATCGCAGATCCCAAGTGGCAGAGGCAGGACGCGAACCCACCGCTACCCGACTCCCACCCATGCTCTTCCATACATTGCTGGTAGCACGTCTCGAAAGTTGAGCCATGAGGGCACAGGTCTGGCCAGGTCCGGAGGGCGCGAGTCCCGGCGCCGCCGCCCCCCACAACCGGTGCCCACACCCGGCCGTCCGCCGGGTCTCCAACCCGCGCTGACCCTCGGGGTCCAAGTGGACACCGATTGCCCGCCACCCTTGCGTGAGGCCGCCCCTGCACCCGAACCCACATACCTGGGCGTCCCGGCTGCCCGCCCCGCGGGCCCCACGACCGCGGCGTCCGGCTCCGCGCCGTTCGCTGGAGACGCCGCCAGCTCGGGTGGCCCGAGTGACTTCCAGGCTGCCCACTTCCAAGCCGCTTCGCGCGGAGCCTTCTGGGAACTGTAGTTTCGCCCTAGGCGGCAGCAAACTGGGGAGGGGAAAAAAAAAAAAAAGCCTAGCGCGCAGGTATTGCCGGGACCAGTAGGCGCAGCCCCGCGCCGCCTTCTGGGAATGGTAGTCCACCTGTCGCCTCCGTGCCGCTCCAGTCTCCAGAGCACTTCCGCAGCCCCGAGGGGCGTGAGGGATGGAGGCGTGTCTTCTGCAGACTCCAGCCCCGTGGCCGAGCTCTTCGCTCTGCAAGAGCGGCTTTTCCCTTTCTCCCAGCCCTGTCTGCCTCCACCTTTCCTCCGGCGGACTCACCCCCTCTCTCCGCCAGGCGCGAGGTACTTACCCCGAGGGCGCGAGCCTCGGGAGAGGCGGGGACAGCGGAGCTGTGCGCTAGACCCCCAGTGGAGCCGAGCGGCAGTGGAGGGCGTCTTTGCGCGCTCGCGCACGCGCGCTCGCCGGCCAACACCGGCCTAAATGCCGCGGGCCCCCGCGGGGGAGGCTTTTTTTTTTCCCCTTTCGAACGCGCGCGCGCGCGCGCGCAGAAGCGCGCGCTGAGCTTCTTCCTACCGGGCGCGCGCCAGTGCGCACGCGCGCTCACTCCCTTCGCCTGGGTCTGTCTACTGGGCGCGGGGTTGGAGGGTAACCGCTCGGTCAGCGGAGTCTTCCCGCAGCATCCCCAAGGTCGCTACCCGGGCGCTCCTTGTAGGTCTGCTCGTTCACATAGGAGCTCCCGGGTATCTCCACACACGCTGTACCCGTCCCTTGTCGGGAGTCCTGTCGTCGCAGGTAATAGGCATGGATGGCTCTAGCCTTGAACAGGCGGTCACGCCCTCCTTCCTACCCACGCCGAGGGCCGGGACGCCCGAGCGTGTAGGGACTCGGGTGTGCTGGCCTCTCGCCGGCCGAGGCATCTCCAGAGCTCTTTCCTCCATGGGAGCCTCAGGACCACCATCCAGAGGGCTGCCCTGGAGGCCCTGTGAGCCACCTTTCAGTCGTTGATCACGCATTCTGAGGGTGTCTGGTGCTTGTTGAGTACCTACTGCCTGGGAATTTTGTTCAAATTTAGTTCACCTGCAGAAATAATCAAGAATCCGACCCTTTAAAAAAAAAAAATGGATGTTACCACTTCAACTCCATAGGGGTTACCGAGGGGATTGCTGAAGCGCAAAGGTCCTCAAGCAAGAAAACCCAGTCAATAACATTGTTTCCTCCAAGAAGATGCTCAGTAAGACTTGAAAGTGGGAAGCATATATTCTTCCTGGGAGAGGGCAGAGGGTCATTCATTCGCTCATTCATTCAGCAGAACTGTATTAAGCCTGTACTTCATGCCAGGTTGGGCGACTGTGGGACAGTGGGAAGTTAAGACAGGGTTCCTACCTGAGGGAGCTAAGTCCAGTGGGGGGTATCAGACCATCACCAGAGAGAGAAAATCTAAAGCAAGACTATCCAACACAATTATAATGCAACCACATATGCCATTTTAATTATTACATTAAAAAATTAAAGGAATGGGAAAATTAATTTTAATATTTTATTTAACCCACTATATCCAAAATGTTATGCTTAATGAGAAAACATTTACATGGCTCCAATTTTAAAATTTCATTTAACTAAAATAAAATTAAAACTCTGAGACATAAACAAAGATACTCATTTGTGGCATGGGTTGTTGTAGCAAAAGGTTGGAAACTGCCCAATGTCCATTAATAGAAGGTTGGATAAATAAATGATCAATACCAGGCCGCTGGCAACTGCTGAAAAATGAGAGCGAGCTATATGTATTAATATGAGTTCATCTCTAAGATATATTAGGTGAGAAAGAGGTGCAGAACAGTGTGTAGTGCACCACTATTTGTAAGGGTTATCTTGCACATACACACTTGGGTATGTACAGAACAGCCATGGAAAGATACAACCACCGTTACCTTTGTGAAGGGGAAACAAAGATAGGTTATCAAGTGTGAAAAGGTGACATTTTCAATCTCTGCTCCATAGTATCTTTTGAATATTTTTTACCAAGTCCATTTTTTAAAAAAGACTTTTATTTATTTGACAGAGAGATCACAAGTAGGCAGAGAGGCAGGCAGAGAGAGAGGAGGAAGCAGGCTCCCTCCTGAACAGAGAGCCCAATGTGGGGCTTGATCCCAGGACCCCGAGATCATGACCTGAGCCGAAGGCAGAGGCTTAACCCACTAACCCACCCGGGCGCCCCATACCATGTCCATTTTTAAAAGTTTAAATGGAGGATGTTAGCTAAGTCATAGAATCATCATAAGAATTCAGTGAAACAATGTATTTAAAATGCCTACTCCTTTTCCAAGATTGCCTGTGGCATTATAGCCCCTCTGACTAATTAACTAGGCCCTTCTGATACTGGGTTTCTGCATCCCTGTCTCCTCCTGTGAGAGCCACCTATGAGGCCATGGGATTCATGCAGGGCATTATCTCGACAGTGGAGCACACATCACCCTCCTTCTGGGTGGCCAAGTCTCCTTGCTATATATACTCTCAGCACTTTTTCCTTTCTTTCTTAAAAGTGAATCAATAGCATAATTTAATTTGCTTTATGCTTGGGAAGATTAAAAATTGCAGAAAAGTTCAAAGAATAATAGAACCCAACACTCAGAATTTCTCATTGTAGTCAAATTTTATGACAATTCTTTAATGTTCGCCTTCCCTGCTGAACTGTAAGCTCTATGGGGCAAGATCTGTATGCCCTCACCTTCCTACAATAGCATATGGAGCCACTGAGTGACCCAAAAGGAGACCAGGGGCCCATACTGTCATGGAGTGCAGTGCCCCCTAGAGGCAATTCTCTTTATTACAAAGACAGGACTTGGAGTCTGGCCTTCCATCCCAACACCTTGGAGTGGACTGTGGCTAAGAAAAGGATGTAGTGCGGTGCCCAGTCACAGACCTGGTTTGCCTTCATAGTCAGTAGGACATACCAAATCTTGGCTTCAAATATTAACTCCCCTAAATTGACTGCAGGGCCTGAATTCTCCCATTTGAGAGATAACCCCTGGGGTATCACGATACTAAAAAGTCAAGACCACTGGGACAAAGGCATCTAAGCTCACTCCAGATTTGCTTTTAAGGGCAGATAATGGGATTAGGGAATCAAAGGTGGGGGAACTTTAGGAGAGAGGTGGTAAATGGGGTAGGAGAGAGTGTCCAAAAAAACACACAGAGGCTTGGGTTTCGAAGGCCTTCTTTCCCACTCACCCCCAAGGAATGTGCCCGCAAAGGGTCCTAACCACTTGCTTTTTGCAGGCTAGCCAAGAGAAGTTGGACCCAGAGGAGATGTTAGAAACAATGGAAAGTGATGGCGTGACTGCACATTTGTTACAAATCACTACTCTCTCAGTAGCTCTGGGGTCTCGAGGAGGAGCCACTGGGGTAAATATAAGCTGTGGGGCCTGGCCCACTGGGCCATCCACTGATGGGCAGGATCTGAAGCAGTTCACACTGGCTCCTGAAAAGTGGTCCAAAGGAGCAGCAAGTGTAGGCTTGTAGGGGAAGAGAATGTGAAAATGGAATGGCAGGAGGGCAGCATGCAGCCTTGGGCAGAGTACAGAGATGGAGGGGACATTAGTGTCTCTGACAGCCAGTTACCAATTCCCATTAGTTAGCCCGTGGGTCGGAGAGCTTCCTGGGCATCAGCTGGCAGCCTCTTCCTCCTCTGATATGGTAGAAGCAGCCTGACCTGTGGATCAGCTCTTAGTCTTGAATCTGTCCCATGTAGCCTTGAACACATCCCTTTCCCACTCTGAATTCATGGTCCCCATAATGTATAATGGAGATAATACTATTTGCCTCTCAGGATTCTTTTGAAAAGGAATGAAGTGATTGATGTGAAAGCTTTGGGTGGGGGGCCCTAACCCGTTCTACACATGAGAGGATGATACGTTTTGCGTACTGCTTCCCCCAAATCCAGCCACCAAGTCTCTGTGGCAACACAGGGCCTAGGCCGAGCCATGCCAGAGGGTGGGTTCTGTTAACCTCATCTCAGGAGGCCCGGGCCAAACTGATCTGGAACTCCAAGCACCCCAGGTAAGTGCTTCTCAGAGTTTAGTGTGCCTAAGATCAGCCAGAGAGATTGTAAACATCAGCTTTGGGGGCCCTACCGTCAGTTACCCGTTCAGTAGGTCTGGTGTGGGGCCCAGTAACTTGCATTCCCAGCAAGTTCCCAGGTGGTGCAGATGCTGCTGGCCTCGGGATCTCACTCTGGAAGGAGCTACTTCTCCAAACTCAAAGTGCATCAGTTTTCCTCCTTCTGGCAGGTACAATGATGGCCTCCATTGCCCTCTGCTGGCCAGACTATAAATTTAGCTGTCATGGAGAGAACCGCTTAGGTCTAAGAACAAGACCAGCCTACAAACAGCAATTGTTAATTGTTTGTTGCTTCTGAGTACCCTTAAAGAGGAATTCACAGGAATTATCTTATTTGATCTTTGCAACAACCCTGTGAAGTAGGCAAGGCTGGCATTTTTCTTTTACAAGTGAAAACAAGCCGATCGTCAGACCAGTAATGACAGACTCCTTGACAGAGGGGACTTGTTAAAAAGTAGGTTTCTCAATCCAAGGAGGAAAAGTAGAGGTTTGTCCTCATGAAGGCCAAGGAGAAGGGCATGGGGAAGACGCATGGCAGAGGCCTCATGTGTGAGAGCTTCTTGATTCCACAAACCTGGGAAGGCCGGCAAAGCCAGAAGGCTGGATCCTTTCTCCAGCGGTGCAAGTGGGGTTGACTCTTAGTCCTGGGGGACCCCCTCATTCCAATTTCCTCTTCTAATAGTCAGACTTGAATGTCCATAGAATCACCTAGGGAATTTGTTAGACGTGAAGGTCCCTGGGTCCCACTGCCATGGTTCTGCTTCTGTTGGTCTACGATGGAAACTGGGGATCTGTATTTTAAGACACACTCTTTCCCTAGGAGTTCCAGAGCAGGAGATCCAAGGACTGCACTCCAGGAACTGCCAAGTCCTGGCATAATGCTCTCTTGACACATCACCAGCAACAAAGAAATGTTATTTGTCTGGGATGGTATTCCCTTCTAGCCCCCCCCTCCCTGCTTCCTTTGCCCATAATATCCTACAGGGTCATGACAGCCAATGTTAAGATTCAATCCTCAACTCTTTGATTCACCCTCCCCAAGCCTCAATTTCCTCATCTATAAAATGGGGTTATACATACCTTACTGGGCCTCAGTGAAGGTTAAATGAGAAAATGTGTCTTATGGATGGCTCCTGACGTTCAAGAAATATCCAATACACATGAGTTCATGGATCTTGACTTCTAAGCCCTAGTTCCTCAAAAAGTAGTAACATCTAAGCTGGCATCCTTTGGATTCCCACAGGTATTTTAAGCAACGGTCCTGAGGAGGACCAAGGAATAATCAAGGTGATGTCTTCTACCAGACTCATTCCCCTATGGAAGGATTTTAAATACCTCCTAAATGACATCATACATAAAAGCAAGGTAATACATATATAGGACATAAACGTGTTATTGGCCTCTATATACCTTAATTGTTATGAGCACTTCAAAAGAGCATAGATTTTCTGGGGAAGCAGAAAGCAGGCACAGTAGACCATAAAACAATTGTCCCCTCAGTAGGAAGTGGACCGTTCATTTCCAAACGAGCCTAGGGATCTCTCGCAAGTACATTTTGGTAGTGGAAGGGGAACACTCTGGAGCATTGTCAGAGGAACCAAACCTTTGGGGAGAGAGATTTTTCTAAAACAGAAGGGATTAGGTAGCAGGCAGAACACTGGCCAAGCTCAGTTTTGCTCTGGTTGGCTCTGTGTGAACTACCAGGTGAATGTGTCACAGCGCACGCTCTTCTTGCTGTGCAATAATACATATTGCATATAATCTTCCTCTGTCAAGCTTAAAGGTAGGGTGTTATAGTCTTAACTTTGTGCACTTTTAAGCCTTAAGAACTTAAAGTTGCACTGACTTTTGTCACACTCTGGTTACATTTCGTGTAGGTCCGCAGTGGAGTACTTGCCTGGGTAATGTGTTAAATACGTCTTTTATGACATCTGTACCTTGTAGACAAAAGGAGTATTAGCAAACGGGTATGCTGGGAAGAACATCTGTTTTCCCCCGTGCTCACACCATGAAATTTGTCCATTCAGGCCCTGTTAGGGGTTTGGTTCTCTCTTATGTCTCGTGTTGTGTTACCTGCTCGCAAACTGCAGGTGTACTACGAGTGACAAGTCGTGCGTGTGTGGGTGTTAACAGGCATGAGGCACGACCATGGGAAAGGCTTCTGTTGCGACTTGCGTGAGAGTATATTTAGTGCATGTGTGTCCTTGTCTGTCAATTCATGCCAGGCCTCTCCCCAGCAAACGTCAGAAGACCCAAAGAATGAAGTGGTCGTGCTGAGTGACCAGTCCCAGATACTGTTCAGAGAGTCTCGCCATCCTCAAAATATGCCTCTTATATGCTATTACTTCAGTGATGCCAACTTCTTCGCCTCCCTCTCATGGGTGACAAGCACCAAAGAAATACAGGTAAAACTACCTCACCTTCCCTCTCCTTCTTAGCTCACTCAACAGGGGCCGTGACCACATAAGCTCTCATCCCAAACTGACAAAGGGAGATCTACCTCTTGAATGAAAATGACCGCTGGGCACCTGGGTGGCTCAGCCATTAAGCGTCTGCCTTTGGCTCAGGTCATGATCTCAGGGTCCTGGGATCAAGCCCCGCATCAGGCTCTCTGCTCAGCGGGAAGCCTGCTTCTCCCTCTCCCACTCCTCCTGCTTGTGTTCCCTCTCTTGCTGTGTCTCTCTCTGTCAAATAAATAAATAGAACCTAAAAAAAAAAAAAAGAAAAGAAAATGACGGAGATCTAGGGATCCCCCCTCCTCCCTTACCATCTCTCCTTGAAGAGATTTTCTGATTTCCCTCAAGTAGACCAAGGTTAGGGAAAGGGTCCCAGACTTCCTGCTTCTACAGTTATTTCCAATTCCCATAACCAGGGGGAGGGGGTAAAAACACTCGAGAGTCTTCCGAGTCCTCCTCAGCACAAGCACAAGGCAAAGGAGCCGCATATTCAGCCCTTTCCTCTCCTACTATCTCGCCTAGTCAGGGTCCATCTTACTCTCCTGTAGGCTGTCGTATGGATGAAGAGCAAAACTGATGACATGGTCGAGAAGAGAATATTCTCCATGACTGAACGACTGCCACCCATCCAGTGCATGGTCCACACAGGTTCCTTTCACATCCTCGTGGCCTACTGTGGCGACCTGATCTTGCGGCTCTTTGGGGACCACTTCCGGTCGTTCAAACCCCTGGGTATAGTGCCCTGCCGCTTTAACATCAACTGCCTCTGCTATGACCCGGAAATGAAGATGCTTCTGTCGGGCATCCTGGGGGCAGTGGTCACCTGGATCATTGAGCGGAGCGGCAGGGGCCTCCAAGTAGCCCACATGGTCCCCATGCCTGGGGATGAGCTCGTCCAGGACATCAGTCTGAACGGTCCCAATGGCTCCGTCCTTGCGCTGTGTGAGTCGGTGGTGAGGGTCCTTGAGCGCCAGGGCCAAGGCCAGCTAGGAGAGGTTCAGAGGTTCATGTCCACCACCAGCGGCTCCCCTATCACCTGCTGCTTCACCTGCTCGGACCAGGGCTTTCTCTATGCTGGAAATAAGAGTGGGGAAATCCAAGTATGGAGCATCGCCCGGGGAAACTCTCTCCACAGATTCAAGGCCCATGTCTTGGCGGTGATCTGTATTCGCAGCCGGCCGGAGGCCCACACCCTGCTCACAGCCGGCAAGGAAGGCCTGATCAAGGAGTGGAACCTGACTCTGGGCAACCTGCTGCGGCGGCTAGAACTAGGCGAGGACTTGTATGAACTCGAGTTTATTGACAACACTACTTTCTTCTGCCAAACCACCCACACCTTCTCCTTGCGCTGTCTGCCTTGCTTCTACAGCCTCTTCAACGTCTGCGGCTCTGCTCCCCAGCAGCTGCGTCGGGTCCGCTGCGGTGAGAACTGGTTCCGGATCCTGTGCACTACCGAGGATGGCTTATTGCGCTTTGTGTCCCCACTCACGGGGAATCTGCTCATCCTCACCTGGCCCTTCTCGATCCTGGACCGGGCTGTGGATTGGGCCTATGACCCAGAAAAAGAGGAGCTCTTTGTAGCAACAGGCACCACAGAGGTGCTGGTGTTTGACACGACCCGCTGCCCTTGCCCAGCCAAGTATCTCTTGTGCACCTCCCCAGACTCTCGGGACTGGGTACAATGTCTGGCTTATGGGCATTTCCACCTGGGGCGGGGTCTACAAGGACTCATGTTCTCTGGACACCAGAGTGGGGTGATCAGAGTGCTTTCCCAGAACTACTGTGCCCGAATAGAGAAGTTCATGCACTTTGGAGCTATCCTGGCACTCTCTACACTACCTGGAGGGCTTTTTGGTAGCCGAGAAAACTCTTTGCTCTGTTCCTATGGAATGGATGACTACATACACCTATCAGAAACTGTGCTCGAGGGGAAGCGAGTGCATTTGAAGACACTCGCCAGCATTCTCAGCAGCTGTCACCTAAAACACCTGATACTCTTACCCACCTCTGTGGGCGCTATCACGGAGACCAACTGTCTGCGTCTCTGGAAGTTCCATGATTTTCTGTCCTCTGAGTCACAAGAAGGCTCAATGTATATAGAGACACTGCCTCTGCACCAGTGTACCATCACATCCTTCGATGTCTGCCTGTCCTTGGGTCTTTTTGTCACAGGGGGTATTGATGGGTCTGTCCGGGTCTGGAACTTCCATGGCAGACTTGTAGCCATGCTGGATTCATCGCTGCACTTTGGCCCACTCTGCTTTGCAAACGACCGGGGTGACTTGCTTGTGACTTTTAACCAGAGTCTTTATCTGGTGTCATGTCTCAAACTGCTTCACCCAAACCTGCTGGCTCGCCTTTCCTTTATGAGCATGCCAGATGAAGTGCTAGAGGCTCCTAAGCCTTTCGCCCCAAGCTTCTTCTTCTCCTTTGAGACCATGTTTGTGCCCAAGTACATCTACCTTGGAAAAGGGAAACAGGAATTAGCAGGTCTAGAGAAACTTGTCAATAAGCGGGCCATTGCCTTTGATCATACGGTGCCACATGTCATAGAAGAAGATGAGCAAGGGAGCCCCATGATACTGTCTTCCTTCAGACGCGGTTTCTCATATAAAGAGGAGACTGTTGGGATGGAGGTGAGCAAGCCTCCCCATTATGTGGTTCCTCCCCAACTACAGTTGTCTACCTGGGATGGACTCAACCCTTACCAAATACTGCGATGCTACTTTGGTCATGGGCGGGAATGGCTCTTGGCTCCTGACTGCTACATCCCCAATTCAGTGATTCGTGCCCGTCTTTGGCCAGAGGGAAGCCCAATATACCTGCAGTGCAACCTGCATTCACCTGTGTGGGAAACGGAATGGGACAAGTCCCAGCAATTCTTCTTCTGGCACAGTAGGGAAAAGTCTCTAAGTGATGATGCAGGAGAATATTCCTATGAAAAGGAGGATGACAACTTCATAGAAATGAGACTGACCAAGGATGTAACCTACAGTGTCCTTACAGACTCAGCAAACCGTAGTTGGCTAGGGAAAAAGATGAGTGAAATAGCTATTAATAGCCTGGTGGAGACAATCCTCAACATTATGATCCATGCTTCCCCACTGAAGTACCAATGCTGCATTGGTGCCCTGGGACAAATCTTTGCCTCTTACGAGGTGTCTTCATCCCTGCGCTCTGAAACAGCCCGTCGCCTACTGGATGATACTGCCAATTCCAACCCGCTGATCCGAGAGCTAGCCTGGGAAGGGCTAAAGCGTCTAGGAATGATTACTCATCTTTTTGCCATGCCTCTGGCCCAAGGATTGATGGACAAGGACCAAAGAGTGAGGAGTAAGGCCCTGACCCTCATACCTGACACTGGAATCCACTGTAAGTCCTCACTCTTAAGCTTGATCCAGCACCGAGAGACCTTCCAGGAGATGCAGTAAGTTCTTTGTGCCTTCTGCAATTCTTGACTAGCCTCTAGTTTCCTTCGCCCTTTCCCTTCCTTCACTCTCTCTTCATACTTCTCCATTAACTCTTACTGTCCTTTTTTTCTTTCATTGTCTTTTTCCATTCCTAGACTGTCCTGACAATCCTGATGGCTCACTGCTGTCTCCACGTTTTCTCCTGTTCCTGTCTGTCCCCTAACTCCTGAGTTCCCCTGCTCATTCTTTTCTCCTACCTCTTCATTCCCCATAAAAACCACTCCATTCATTGCCACCTTGGCTTTCTAGACTTCTTCTTTTTTCTTGGCCATCCTCTATCTCAACGTACACTGTCTCTCTTGGCCACTGTGCCACGCCCCCTGCCTGTTCCACAGCAGTTTGCCGTTCCTTCCTTCTCATTCTCCCTGTTGTCCTTTCCCTGATTCATCCTGGTCTTTCCCCTCCTTTAACTTTTACAGGCAGGAAATGATTGGGGATGAATCCCTAGACCATCTGTTGGGGATAAGGGCCACAGATCTCCAAATACTTCACACTCAAGTGGAGCAGCGATTGAATGAAAACCTGACCTTGTCAGAGGGACAGGAAAAGCCTGCTTTTTCTTTAGAGGTCTCAAGGGATTCTGAACGTCTATCCCTTTCCAAGCAACCTGACGTAATTCCTGAAGAATCTAAAGCTCCCATCAAGTCTGGCAAAGGCAAAAAGGGGGGCAAAAAGCATGGTACGTATGGGGTGATCTGATTCATGCCTCATGGTTCCCAAGGGGCAAAACAGTTAGGGCTAACATGGGTCAAGAGATATCAATCAGGTAGGACCAGAGACAAGTAGACGCATCTTTTCACACAAACTTCCTAGGAAGAATCTACCCAAACTCAGGGAGACTCCAATGCTTATCTCCACAGGATTTAGAAGGGGGGAGCACCAGAATAAAGTAAGGAAAACTCTTTTTTTTTTTTTTTTTAAGGCCTCAGCTCCCTCTGTTGCTAATTCTTTTACGGCAATTCTTCTTACTCATACCATTAGTGGGAAAGAAGTGACTTAAGCCTCCCGTGCCTTTCTTATCTCCATCTCCTGATCTTCCCTACAGCCCGAAAATTGTGGCGGGCCCTCAAGAAGATGAAAGAGGCTGGCAGACAGCAAGGTCTCTTAGAGGGTGAAATTGATGAGAGGGAAGCTGCACCAGTTTCGGTGGAGGAGACAGCCGCCCATCCTAGAATCTCTTCGACCATCAGTGTGTTAAAGAGTTCAAAAGATGGTGAGCCACAACCTCCAGAGAAAGACACCTCAAAGGACCATTTTGCATTGACCCTGAAGACGCTAAGGAAAATCCATGAGAGAAAAGGCAAGAAAAGAACAGCGCGGAAACCCAAAAAGAGGCACAAGAAGAAGACAAAAGAAGCCGAAGTTACAATTGAGGAAACTCTGGCTGCTGTAAAGGAAGAACCAGTTGTGAAGCTGCTGAAAGCCCAAGGGCGGGGTGCCGCTGGGGCGCCTGGCCGCAAGACCGTCCCTGAAGACAGCTCATCATGGCGGGATGATCTATGTCGTCTTATGGCCCTTAGAATATCTGGTTCCCAAACACACATGTTAGAAGCTCTAAACATGGAGCTGGTGGCCATGGCTCAGGAGGTGCTGGCAGATCGACAGCCCAGCTGGGAGCTTTTCCAGGAGATCTGCCCCTTGTTGGAGGAAAAAAGTGAGGTTCTGCTTGAGGACCTCAACTGGGATGTAGCCTGGCCAGAGGAGAAACCAATTTTTATTCATGAAGGGGCGATTAGAGACGACATAATAAGCAGAAGGGAGGACGAGATACCAGAGGTGCAAGAGCAAAAGGAAGCAGGGGACATGCCAGCTGTGCAGGAAACCCAGGTGATTCCCAAAAAAGTCAAGAAAAAGAAAGTTCTCTTTTTAGGACCAGGTGGTCGAACCAAGGGAAAACGAATATCGAAGAAAGAAGAGAAGAAATCCTTTAAGAAGCCCTTCAAGCAAGAGAGGAAAGAAGTTCAGCAGGAAATAGAAGTGGATGAAAAAGAGACAGTGAGCAAAAGAGAGAGGGATGTGAGCCCAGCAGTAGAGGAAGTGGCCAAACCAGAAGAGGAAGTAGTTAAGCAAGAAGAAAGCCCAGTTATGACTGAGAGGAAGCTGTCTTGGCAGGAGTGGAAGAAGTCCTGGGATGAGTGGAAACAGGCCCAGGATGAGAAGATACCCTGGGATGAATGGAAAAAAGCTTGGGACAAGAGGCATCTGGAGGAAGAGGAGAAACAACAAACAGATGAAAGGAAGCCACTCCCAGGGGAGGAAAAGCTGGATGTGGACAAGAAGAAGCTGAGATGGGATGAGTGGTTAGAGCTCTGGGAAAAGAGAGTGGACAGGTCCAGAGAGGAACACAAACCTGAGGAGGAATTGACCCTGAAGGGAGAAGAAGTGTCTCAGGAAGGGGGAGAAGTGTCTCAGGAATGGGAAGAAGGAGAAGAGAAAGAAGAGCTGATGTCAAAAGAGGAGAGACAGATCCGAAAGGAATATGATCAGGCCTGGATTGAGAGGAAACGAGCCCAGGCTGAAAGGAAACGAGCCCAAGAAGAAAGGAAGCTGGCCCAAAAAGAAGAGAAGCTGGCACAGAAAGAGAGAAAACTGGCCCAGGAAGAGAGAAAACTGGCCAGGGAATATGGGAAACTGGCTCAGAGAGACAGGACAATGGTCCAGGCAGAGAGGAAGTTTGTCCACAATGAGGAAAAATTGGCCCAAAGAGAGGAGAAGTTAAGCCAAGAAGCAGAGAAACTGGCCCAGAAGAGGAAGAAACTGGCCAAGCAATTTGAGGAACTGGCTGGAGAAGAAGAGAAAATAGCAAAGAAAGGAGAGAAGCTGGCTGAGGTAAAAAAGATGCTGGCCCAGAAAACGGAAAAACTGACCCAGAAGGAGCAAGATCTGGCATTGCAAGAAAAAGAACTATCCCAGGAATTGAAGGAGCTGATGTGGGAAGAGGAGGAACTGGCTTGGAAAGAAGAGGAAATGAATCAGGACTTGAGCGATCTAGCTGAGGAAGAGGAGGAACTGGCTCAGGAAGACAGGACCCTGGCCTGGCAAGAGCAGAAACTGAGTAAGGAAGAGAAAGCGCTGGTCCTGGAAGAAGAACTGCTGATTCAGGAGGAGAAGAAACTGGCCCAGGACAAGGAGAAACTGCCTGAGGAAGAGGAAAG
The DNA here is from genome assembly GCF_002288905.1 of Enhydra lutris kenyoni. Lineage (NCBI taxonomy): Eukaryota > Metazoa > Chordata > Mammalia > Carnivora > Mustelidae > Enhydra > Enhydra lutris. The sequence continues at coordinate 6,889,666 of NW_019154169.1, read as the reverse complement.
GCTTGCTGAGAAAAGGAAGAAACTGATGGAGAACAAGTTAAAACTGGTCCAGGAAAAAGAAAAATTGGCCCAGGACAAGGAAAAACTCACAAACAGCAGGAATATACTATACTGGAGGGGGAAGTCTCTGGCTCAGGAGAGGGAGAATCTGCTCCAGGAGAAAGTGAGATTGGCTCAGAGGAAAGAGAATCTCCTCCAGATCACAGAAAACCTTGCCCAGAACAAAAATAAATTAGTCCAAGCAAAGGAGAAACTGGACATGTACAAGAAGAAACTTGCTCAGGAAGAGGAGAAGCTTGTGAAAGAAAAGGAAACACTTGCCCAGAGGAAGGAGAAGGTGGATGAGGCTGAGAAAAAGTTGACCCAATTAGAAGAAAGTCTGGCTCAGAAGCGGCACAATCTAGCCCGGGACAAGATGGAATTAGCTATGGAAAAGAGAGGGGTCTTCCAAGAACTGAAAATGCTCAGAGGAGACTGGGATAGTGCTAAGGAAAAAAAGGCACTGAGCAAAGAAATGAAGAAACTGGCCCAGGAGAAGGTCAGGCTGGCTGAGGAAAGCCAAATTCTCTCCACAGGAGAGACTGAAGAAACCTTAAAACAGTTCAGAGTGACCAAGAATGAACTAGAACAAATCAAGAGGAAATTGTCACTAGAGGAGAAGATACTGAGGTATGAAGATAGGGTATTGGCCACAAAGCAAAGGGACATTGCCAAAGAAAAACTGGAATTTACCAGAGGAGGAAGAGTGTATGCCCAGGAAGAGAGGAAGCTGGCCAAAGTAGTAAGGAAGTTGAGTAAAGAAAAGGAAGGCATTTCCAAGGCACAATCAAAAGTGAGCAGCAAAGTCTTAAAGGCACTTCAAGATCTTACCAGAGAAGAAATGAAAGTGATCCAGGAAGAAATAGAGATGACAAAGATGAAGAGGAACTTCTTGGTTAAGGAAAGGAGATTGAGCAAGGAACAAAATAAGCTTGATGCCAAACAGTGGGATTTTTCTGTGGAACAACCAGAAGTAACCAAAGATGAGAAGAGACTGGCTAAGAAGCAGAGAAAACTGGCCAAGGAAATGAAAAGAATGATAAAGAAAGAGAAAAAAATAACTGAGGAAGAAAGCAGATTGGCCAGACAACAGAGAGAAGTCATACAGGAAGAAGAGAAGGAAGAACTAACAAAGGATGAAGAGGTAATGCCACTGCTTGAACAAAGGTTGAAAAAGAGAAAAGAGCTAAAGACACTTGATACACCAAAGGAAAAGCTTCCCAGTCAAGAAGAGAGTAGAACGAGCCTATCCAGAGAAATAGAAAACTTACTGGATGAAGTAGAGCGAGAGAGTTTGTCTGAGGAAGAGGAGAAAGAGGAGGAGGAGGAGGAAGAAAAAGAGGAGGAGGAGGAAGAGGAGGAGGAGGAAGAGGAGGAAAGGAAGATGGTGGAGGAGAAGGAGGTAGAGGTGGAAGAGAGAAAGAAGAAGGAGAAAGAGAAGGAAAAGAAGGAGAAGAAGAAGAAAAAGAAGAAGAAGGCACAGGAGGGGGAAGAGAAGGAGGAGGAGAAAGAAGGGGAAGAGGAAGAGGAGGAGGAGGAAGGGGAGGAGGAGGAAGGGGAGGAGGAGGAAGAAAGCATGAGTGAAGAAGAGTCCGAAAGTCTGAGTGAGGAAGAGTCAGAAAGTCTGAGTGAGAAAGAAAAGGGGGAAAGCTCTTTGAAAAAAGACAAGAAAAAAGAGATCTTAAAAACAGGAAAATTATTTAAGTCACAAGCAGAAAGACAAAAGGACCGAAGGGAAAGAGAAATAATCCCTTCTATTGGAAAAAGAATCCCTGATATCAGAGACACTGCTAAACAACTAAAAGTTCTGAAAGTCCCTTCCAAGAAAATAATAGCTCTGGACACGCAAGAGAAGATACCAGCGCCAGTGTCTACAAAACAAGTATCCCCGGAAGAAAAGGCCAGAGCACTTGAGGCATCCAGGATGTTTCCAGAGTCAAGGTTTATGGACAGACAAGGAGAACTGTTGAAGAAATATAAGCCCAAACCTCTACAAGTTTTGGATACAGTTTTGGAGTCCCCAGAACGAGACTTAAAGACTCCATATTTACCTGACATATTGAGGCAGACCATGGAAGCTCACAAACTCCAAGGCAAACCACTAGACCCCAAGTTGCAGTGGATTTTGCAGCATCATCCAGTCCTGATGAGAAAGACTGGGGTACCTTTGCCCCAAATCTGGGCCAAGGAAGTAGGTGCTCAGGTAGGACTCTCAGATATAGACTGGATCCACCATGTTCTAGAACGGATGGAGGCAGGAGAACAGCTTTCTAGGGAGAGTTTCCACAGATTATGCCAGCTTCTCAAAGACCTCACCACAAAGGGAAACCTAGATTGGCTTCATCTGGCCCAACTTAAAGCCATTGTGTACCGTCACAGGCAGATTCTGGAATCACGAAGCGCACGTATCTCAAAACCCAGTAAGGAGTCCCTGGGTCCAAAGTACCCAAAAGTGATCCCACCTATAAAAGGAAAGGAAAGCTGGTTAAAACCTTTCAGTGGCCCCACACCAAAGTCCCCATTAGGTACCAAAGGGATCCCCACCCCAAAGGGTGTAAACTGGCATCTTCTAGAAGAGCCTTACAGGAGTGCCTGGGCAGGGCAGATATCCACTGCTCTCAAGGAGATGGAGGTGCCACACTTTCCTCCTGCTACGGGAGACACTGTCACAGGTGCCCAGGCCTCTGTGGAAAAACAAACCCTTGCCCTGATGTTTCAAAAAGACTTCTGGGCTTTTAAGGACAAAGGCAGGTTTCCCAGATTGCCCAAGCTGGAGAAGAAGGCCCAGGTCGTCGCTAAGAAGAAGGAAGAGGTTCCTCTCTGGGAGACATTTGTGGCACTGTACCACGTCTTGCAGATGTTGCAGCAACGATATGCAAAAGACAGCGCTGCTTGGATGGAACAGTTCCATCAGCTCGTGGACCTGTACCAACTTAAGTCCCCCCGAATCCAGAAGCTGCTGCAGGAGCTGTTACTGAGAGATGAACCCCAATCCCAAGAGATCACCTACAAGGAGGCCCGAAAGGCCATGGAGCTGGTTCCCGGGGAGCGCTTGTTCTACCACCTGTTTTATGGTGGCTCTCGAAACCCTAAAGGTCCTCTGGAGTTCCAGGAGGTGGTTCCCCTCCCAGGTCAGAATAACATCCGTACCATCAATCATATGGGCATTGCTCAGTATGGGATCTTGGAACTCGCCTGGAAGAGCCTGTCCCAAGCAGATATTCATCTCACCAAGGAAATGCCCCACATCATTGCTCCCACCCCCTAATTTGGGACTGACGCGAGGTCAGGACTTTTCATTCCCACCTGGGGGAAGGCCTTGTTGCCCTAATCTAGACCCTTATCCCTAGGGCCCACCCAGAGGTAGGGCCAGGCCAAAGCCCTTTCCCTAACTAGCTCCAGAAACCAGCTTCCATATGTGGAATAAAGAGGAGGTTCCCATTTGTAGCATCGCTGTAATGTGTCCCTCTACCTCAAACATTGCTTCCCCAGAAAGGTAGCCAGAGAGACCAGATATATACTCCTGAGAGTGGGGAAACACCCCATAAGCTAGTGGGTGCTCACCCTCTGGAGACCTTCAGGCAGAAGAGTCTTCCCTTGTCCTCTTCCTTACTTGCCTCCCCCATCCTCCCCTAAAGACTACAGGAAGGAAAGCACCTGGCACAAAAATGAATGAATATTTGGCATTAGTACAAGAGGCACTGATATAGTAGAAAGAAAATGGGCTTTAGAATCAGAAGACCTGGCATAGTTCTTGGAGTTTCACAGTGGAGACAGACTCTGTTTCCCTGTTCGTAGCTCTGCATGCTGATGACTGGAGTCCCAAACAGCAGGTGTGGTGAGTGTTGAGGGGTTCCTGAGAGTATCTCATGAGTCCCTTCCCTCTAGCAACAAACAAGATAAGAGTTGAAGGAACGGGGTAGTAAAGTGAAGGAAGTTGTCCTTGCCAGTAACTGTGTTCTTTCCGTGATCTCCACTCCCCACCATGGAAACTTCAGAGTTGTCTTTCTCCAGGTAAGCTGAGCCTTTCATCAGCTTCTATCAGGGAGCCCTTCTTACCATTTGCCACACTTCATCATGATGTCTCCTTTGTTATTCTATTCCCTCTACCTGAGTTTGCTTTTGTGGGAGAAGCCAGGGATAGAGGGCAAGAGAACATTCTGAGAAGTTGGAGTCACCTCAGAGGCCAAGCAGTACAGACCCACATGGAGGGTACAAAGGCTATGGGCCAGGGACAGGAAGCCTCAAAAAGGAAGACTGACCCAACAGCCAGGTAAGGCAGCAAAAATAAGGATGGCCCAGCTGGCTCTCTCAGCTCTGATTTAAATAATTTCTTTCTGGCCTCTTTTTGTCTGTATCAAAAAGGACAGTGGACAAATTACAAGTACCAGGCATGAAAGAGGCATGAACAAAGTATCAGGCATGAAAGAGGCATGAACAACACTACAGACCCTACAGGCATCAAAAGGATAGGGATTATATACTATGGATAACTCTACACCCATAATTTTGACAACATAGATGAAATGGACAAATTCATTGAAACTCCCAGAAAGGAAATAGCAATACCTATTTTTTAAAAAGATTTTATTTATTTATTTATTTGGCAGAGAGAAAGAGATCACAAGTAGGCAGAGAGGCAGGCAGAGAGGGGGAAGCAGGCTCCCTGCTGAGCAGAGAGCCTAACACGGGGCTTGATCCCAGGACCCCAAGTTCATGACCCGAGCTGAAGGCAGAGGCTCAACCCACTGAGCCGCCCAGGCGCCCATAGCAATACCTATTTATCTCATTTTGCAGGATATCAGTGGGTGTCCTGGTCAAAAATAAGACACTGTGACCAAAAACAAAACAAAAAAGCAGTCTAGATTTTGTTGTCCTAGAATCAGGAATTCTACAGATGACTCTTCAGGGAGTCTCAAAACCTTGGTACTGGCTGTGACACTCTAGATATTTTTCAATTTCAATGTTGTCACCTGACCTAGGGTCCTTTGTAAATTATTTTGCTTCTGTTCTAGGAGACTGTCTATAGTTACATATTGCATTTCCTTGTCATGTCTCTTTAATGTCCTTTAATCTGGAACAATTTAACAGCCTTTATTTGCCTTTCATAACACTGACACACTTTTTTTTTTAAAGATTTTATTTATTTATTTATTTATTTTTAAAAGATTTTATTTATTTGACAGACAGAGACCACAAGTAGGCAGAGAGGCAGGGAGGAGGAAGCAGACTCCCTGCTGAGCAGAGAGCCGGATGCGGGGCTCCATCCTAGGACCCCAGGATCACGACCTGAGCCGAAGGCAGAGGCTTTAGCTCACTGAGCCACCCAGGCGCCCCAAGATTTTATTTATTTATTTGACACAGAGAGAGAGAGAGTGAGAGTGCACACAAGCAGGGGGAGAGGCAGAGGGAGGGGAGAAGCAGGCTCCCTGCAGAGCAAGGGAAGCCTGATGTGGGACTCGATCCTGGATCATGACCTGAGCCAAAGGCAGTGGCTTAACCAACTGAGCCACCCAGGTGCCCCTACACTGACACACTTTTACTGTGGTTAAATACACATAAAATTTATCATTTTAACCACTTTTAAAAATTATTTATTTATTTGACAGACAGAGATCACAAGTAGGCAGAGAGGCAGGCAGAGAGAAGTAAGCAGGCTCCCTGCTGAGCAGAGAGCCAGATGCGGGGCTCTATCCCAGGACCCTGAGATCATGAGCTGAGCCGAAGGCAGAGGCTTTAACCCACTGAGCCACCCATGCGCCCCTCATTTTAACCACTTTTAAATGTACAGTTCTGTGGCATTAAGTACATTCTCATTCTTGGGCAACCATCACCACCCTCCTTCTCCAGAACTTTCTCATCTTCCCCAACTGAAACTCTGTACACATTAAACACTAGCTACCATTTTCCCCTCCCCTCAGTCCCTGGCAACAACAATTCTATTTTCTGTAGTTAGGATTTTGACTATAACATTGCCATTATTGAAAAATATCATCCCCCCATCAACCACACATTTTTCTTTTTTTTTTTTTTAACCACACATTTTTCTTAAAGATTATTTATTTGAGGGGCACCTGGGTGGCTTGGTGGGTTAAGGCTTCTGCCTTCGGCTCTGGTCGTGATCCCGGGGTCCTGGGATCGAGCCCGGCATTGGGCTCTCTGCTCGGCAGGGAGCCTGCTTCCCTTCCTCTCTCTCTTTCTCTGCCTGCCTCTCTGCCTGCTTGTAATCTCTGTCTGTCAAATAAATAAAAATAAAAAATTTTTTTAAAAAAGATTATTTATTTGAGAGAGAGAGAGAGAGAGAGAGAGAGGTGGGGGGAGGGGCAGAGGGAGAGAGAGAATCCTTTTTTTTTTTAAGATTTTATTTATTTGACAGAGAGAGAGAGAGCACAAGTAGGCAGAGAGGCAGGCAGAGAGAGAGAGTGGGGAGCAGGCTCCCTGCTGAGCAGAGAGCCCAAGGGGCTCGATCCCAGGACCCTGAGATCATGACCTGAGCCGAAGGCAGAGTCTTAACCCTCTGAGCCACCCAGGCGCCCCAAGAATCCTAAGCAGGCTCTGAACTCAGCACAGAGCCTGACTTGGGACTCCATTCCACCACCTTGAGATTATAACCTGAGCTGAAATCAAGAGTTAGCTGCTTAACTGATTGAGCCACTCAGACGTCCCTAGCTGAACATTCCTTGTTTGGGGTTTGTCTGGTGTTTCTTCATGAACAGATCAAAGTTATGCATTTTTTTTTTTAAGAAAGGAAGAGGGGAAGAGTGAGAGAGGCAGGGGGAGGTGCAGAGAGAGGGGGAGAGAGAATCTTAAGCAGGCTCTGAGCACAGCCCAATGAGGGGCTCAATCTCACAACCCGAGATCATGAGCTGAGCTGAAATCAACAGTTGGATGCTTAACCAACTGACCCACCTCAGGCACCCCCCCCCAAGTTATGCATTCTTGAGAATACTGTATAGATGATGATGTGTCCTAGGGCATCGTATATAGGACATCCAGTGTCCATTTACCCCAGATTGGTCATGTTAACTTTGATCACTTGGTAAATGGTTACCCAATTTCTCCATTATATTTTACTGTTAATTATCCTCCTTTACACTAATAAGTTGTATATGAGAAGGCACTCTAAGACAAATATTTGGCTCATCAAAATTTCTCCTCAGGTTGAACCTCCATTCATGATTCTTAGTTGATCCAATCAAAAGCACAATGGCTCCAAAATGATTTTCTGACTCCAGCATGCCCACCATATTTTCTAGTCAGCCCTCAGCCTCTTATGTTCTTTGTGACATGCTCTCTTCATTTATTTATTTTTTAGCACTTCATTACTTTCTGGTATAACAAGATATTCCGGGTTCATCTTATATCCACCCTTCTCCAGCTCTGGAATTAGCTATTGCTCTGGGGAGACCTGGCTCCTCTTAATGGGGAATGGTACTAGAAACTATTGTGAGTTGAATTATGTCCTGCCAGAAGGGTATATTACAGTCCTAACCTGCAGAACCTAGGAGTGTGATATTCTTTGGCAAGAGTCTTTGCAGGCGTAATCAAGATGAGGTCCTACTGGATCAGAATAGACCATAAATCCAATGACTGGTGTTCTTACAAGGAGGGGGAGATTTGGCAACACACAGGTGCACATGGAAGAAGCCCACGTGATGACAGAGACAGAGGGTGGAGTGGCACAACTGCAAGCCAAGGAACTCCAAGGACTGTCAGCAACCACAAGAAGATGAGAGAGGCACAGAACAGTGTTGATTCCCAGCCTTCCTAGGAGCTTTCTAGGTATAATCTGAAACCTGTCCCCATACATGGAGAGCAGGGAGAGAGAGAAGAAAGAGAGAAGACACTCCAGGTTGGTAGGTGGCAGTTTTAATAGGCAAAAGGAACTTATATACAAGGCTTATCTTGGCAGCAGCAAGATGAATGGATCCCACCCACCAAATCTTAAAAGTTTATAAAGAGGCGCTAAGTTCAGTCATGTATACCATGAAGTGTTTTCAGCATCACATCCTTGTATCTGTCCTTGGAGCAGCCTCTGGGAGCCTCTGGAAAAGGCAAGCAGAACCTCCATCACAAGGGTAAAGGAGGGGGTCAGGAGCCTCCAAGTGACTGGGTCCACTTCATGGGTCATCAGCTGTCCCATCTTTTTGATGATTTTCCCCAATAAACAGATTATCCCTCAAAGCCTCCAGAAGGACCCAACCCTGCTGACCCTTTGATTTTGGACATCTGGCATCCTGAACTGTGAGAGTATTAATTTCTGTTGTTTTAAGCCACCTGATTTGTGGTAATTTATTATGGCAGCCCTAGGAAACAAGATCTGGGCACTAAGTGTACTCATTGCTACTGGTGTGACTTTGCTTTATGGCCCCTTCAGCAGACACAGCTCGGAAATATGTGTATGTATAAATACACACATATATACATACGCATATACATGTATGCATGCGTACATAAACATGCTTAGCTACATAAATATATTTTAGACATCATGAGTTCACACTAGTACCTGCAATTTCAATCCATTTCCAGAGGGGTCATTGTTGTGTCCTTATTTCGTATTAGTATGTCTCTTCTTCTACAGTCAGTACCCTGACTCCTAACACTGTAAACACACTGATTTTTACTCAAGTCTATGGTGTACTTAAAATGGTTTCAGGGGTGCCTTGGTGGCACAATTAAGTGTCCAACTCTTGGTTTTGGCTCAGGTTGTGATCTCAGGGTCATGAGATCAAGCCCCACATCAGGCTCCCTATTAAGTATGGAGTCTGCTTGAGGCTCTTCATCTCCCTCTGTCCCTCTCACTCATGCTCTCTAAAATAAATCTTTAAAAAATAGTTTTGGGGTGCCTGGATGGCTCAGTTGGCTAAGCAGCTGCCTTTGGTTCAAGTCATGATTCCAGGGTCCTGGGATGGAGTGCCCCGTCTGGCTCCCTGCTCAACAGGGAGTCTGCTTCATCCTCTGTCCTTCCCCCTGACTTGTGCTCTCTCTTGCTGGCTTTCTCACTCAAATAAAAATCTTTAAAATTTTTTAAAAAGTTTCAGAATTGCTTGTCCATACCACTACAATAAATAAACCTATTAAAAAGAATTCAAGGGGTGCCTGGGTGGCTCAGTGTGTTAAAGCCTCTGCCTTCAGCTTGGGTCATGATCTCAGGGTCCTGGGATTGAGCCCCGCATCAGGCTCTCTGCTCAGGGGGGTGCCTGCTTCTCTTCCTCTCTCTCTGCCTGCCTCTCTGCCTACTTGTGATCTCTTTCTGTCAAATAAATAAACTCTTCAAAAAAATTCAGAATTTGTTTGCAATTCTTTTCTCATACATACCTTACCCTGCCCAAGACTGAGAGTATTTGTCAAATGCTATGCATATAAGATACTGGCCTAGTTCATCTTTCCATTCCTTCCTTCCTTATTTCCTTAAGGGTTATGTTATTTATTTGAAATAGAATTAGTTTCATTTCTGTTAGTTTGCTGTCAGTTATAGGATCCCATACCTTCTAATTCTCACTAATTTATTTTTGCTTGAGTATATTAGCATACTTTCAAAAGTCAACAGTACACAAAAAGTATACTCAGAGAGTGTCATTCTCTCCCATATGCCATCTACCCCATTTTGCCGAACATACTTCCTTGCTTCGCCTTGTAGAAAAAAATCCCACTGGCTGAATCTGTCTGATAGAACTATGCTGGAACTCTGGAGTCCACTGAGGCTTGCAACTTCCAGAGGAATACTTAGATGGTAAACTGCAGTTAATTTGTGTCAATTTCAGATTTTAGCACAGTAGCCCCAGCCCAGTGGCAGGCAGATATGCATGTGTTCTTGGAGCAGCTTGCACACAAATTCCAGGAGCCAGGACAGGCAAAAAGACCCCTCTCTTCAAATAAAGGGATCTGTGCTCTCACCTCTGAGTGCTGTTTCTGATCACAGAGGTGCAGACAAAGAGGTGGGCAACCATTTCAACAATGTTCCTCCTCTATTGTTGGAAGCCCTTCCCGTCTGACTGAAGGGACTTCCAGGGGATTTAAAGGGACAGAGCTGTTTATTTCCCCCCTTCATTTTTTTCTATTTCCTCCCCACCCTTTGGGAGATGGGCATTAAATGGTAGGATACTCAAAAACAACTGCATATACAGAGGGAATCAGAAAGTGACCACATGGGGCACCTGTGTGGCTCAGTGGGTTAAGCCTCTGCCTTCGGTTCAGGTCATGATCTCAGAGTCCTGAGATCGAGCCCCACATCAGGCTCTTTGTTCAGTGGGGAGACTGCTTCCCCCTCTCTCTCTGCCTGCCTCTCTGCCTACTTGTTATCTCTCTCTCTCTGACAAAATCTTAAAAAAAAAAAAAAAAGTGACTACACATGCCAGGGAAGGGCTCAAAAAAACCCCTTGAAGACCTGAGGTTTAGGGTCAGCCTCATCACAGAGATAGCCTGGGACAATAATAAATAAAAATCCAGCAAACCTGGGAGAAGGGAAGAATTTCATTTACAATCCTCATATTATTAAATTCAAATGTCCAGTGTCCAGCAAAAAAATACAAGGCATATAAAGAACAGAAAGGTATGGCCCATTCAAAGGGTAAAAACCCAATCAACAGAACCTGTCCCCACAAAAGACCTGACTGTACATGTATTAGACAAAAACTTTAATGTAACTGTTTTTTAAAAAGATTTTATTTATTTATTTGACACATAGAGAGATCACAACTAGGCAGAGAGGCAGGTAGAGAGAGGGCGGGGAGCAGGCTCCCCACTGAGTAGAGAGCCCGATGCAGGGCCTGATCCCAAGACCCTGAGATCATGACCTGAGCTGAAGTGAGAGGCTTAACCCACTGAGCCACCCAGGTGCCCCGTAATGTAACTGTTTTAAAGACGCTCACAGGGGCACCTGGGTGGCTCAGTTGGTTGAGCATCTGCCTTTGGCTTAGGTCACAATCCTGTGGTCCTGAAATTCAGCCCTGAATCAGCCTCCCTGCTCAGGCGGGGAGTCTGCTTCTCCCTCTCCCTCTGCCATTCTCCTTGCTTGTGCTCTCTCTGATCGCTCTTTCTCAAATAAATACATGGAATCTTAAAAGAAAAAAAAGGAGCTCACAGAACTAAATAATGATGTGGAGAAAGTAAAAAAAATGACATATGAGCAAGTGGAAATATGAACAAAGAGATAGAAAATGTAAAAAGAAATGCTGCAAAATATAATAACTGAAGTTAAAAAAAACTCACTAGAGGGATTGAATGGTTGATTTGAGCAGGCAGAAGAAAAGAAACTTGAATCAGCAAACTTGAAGATAGGACAAAGGAAACTATTGAGTCTGAGAAAGAGAAATAGAAAAAAATTGAAGAAAAGTGAACAGAACTCCTGGGTCCTATGGGACAGCATGAAGCGGACAAACAGAATCCATTGCTGGAGAAGAGAAAGAGAAATGAATTCTCAAAAAAGAAAGCATCTGAAGAAATAATGGCTGAAAACTTCCCAAATTTGATGAAAGACATGATTATAAATGTCTAAGAAGTTCAATGAACTCCAAGTCAAATGAATTCAAAGAGACTCACAGCGAGACACACTGTAATCAAATTTTTAAAAGACAAAGACAGAGAATCTTAAAAGCAAGCAAGAGAGAAGCAAATCATCACATACAAGGGACTCCCCAACCCCACCACCACCAATAAGATTACCAGCAGATTTCTCATCAGAAACTTTGTGGAGACAGCAAGGCAAACCAAAGTTACAATAATACTAACTTTTAGAGTAATAATTGTTTCTATTTATTTATTTACAAAGATCTATTTATTTTAGAGAGAGTGGGAGAGACCATGAGCAGGGGGAGAAAAAAAAAAAAAGAAAAAACTGTCAACTAAGAATCATGTATCCAGCAAAACTGTCCTTAAAAGTGAGGGAGCAGTGCCTAGGTAGCTCAGTCAGTGAAGCATCAAACTCTTGATCTCAGCTCAGGTCTTGATCTCAGGGTTGTGAGTTCAAGCCCTGTGTGGGGCTCCATGCTGGGCGTGGAGCTTACTTTAGAAAAAAAAAAAAAGAAGAAGAAGAAGAAGTGAATGAGTGAGAAATTAAGACATTCCCCATAAACAAAAGCTGAGGGAGTAGAGTTCATTGCTACTATTCCTTCCCCACAAGAAATGCTCAAGAGAGTCCCGCAAGATAAAATAAAAGGACACTAGACAGTAACCCAAAGCCATATGAAGAAATAAAGATCTCAATTAGGTATATACATGGGCAGTTATGTAAGCTAGCAGTACTGGGGCACCTGGGTGGCTCAGTGGGTTGAGCCTCTGCCTTTGGCTCAGGTCATGATCTGGGTCCTGGGATCGAGTCCTGCGTTGGGCTCTCTGCTTGGCGAGGATCCTGCTTCCCCCTCTCTCTCTGCCCGCCTCTCTGCCTGCTTGTGATCTCTCTCTCTCTCTGTGTCAAATAAAAAAATAAAATCTTTTTAAAAAGCTAGCAATACTGTAAAAATAGTTCGTAACTGCACCTTTTGTTTTCTGCATGATTTAAGAGACTAATACATTTAAAAATATTAAAAATAAAACAGGGTCTCTGTGGTGGTTCAGTTGATTAAGTGTCTGATCCTGTTTTTGGCTCAGGTCATGATCTTAGTGTCCTACGTGTCAGGCTCCACACTCAGTGGGGAATCTGCTTGATATTCTCTCCCTCCCTCTCTCTCTCTGCTTCTCCCCCACTCATGTTCTCTCCCACTCTCTCTAAAATTAATAAATAGATTTTTATAAATAAATAATAAATAGAAACAGTTATTACTCTTAAAAGTTAGTATTATTGTAATTTGGCTTATAACTCCAAAATCTTATTTTCTACACAATTTAAGGAACTAAAATATTTAAAGAATTATTAGTTTGTCTCAGGGCATACAATGTATAAAGATGTAATTAATTCTGTGACATCAACAACTGGAAGGGGTAGAGACAGAATTGTAAGGAAGCAGAGTTTTTGTATGTTGTAGAAGTTAAGACAGTATAAATTCAAAGTAGAGTGTGTAACTTTAGGGTGTAAAATGCAATTCCCATGGAAACCAGGAAGAAAATAGCTATAGAATATATACAAAATGAAACGAGAAAGGAATTTAAACATTTCAATACAAAAAAGTGACTAAACATAAAATAAGACAGTAATGCAGGAAATGAGGGACAAAAAACCCAATAAGGCATAGAGAAAAAATAGCAAATAAGTCCTCCCTTATCAGTAATTAAATGTAGCAAACAGATTAAACTCTCCAATCAAAATGCAGATATTGGCAGAACAGATTTTTTAAAAAATGATCCAACTGTATGCTGTCTACAAGAAGCTCGATTCAGATCCAAATACATAAATAGATGGAAGCAGAAAGGATGGGAAAAGATACTCTATTCTATGCAAATAGTAATCAGAAGGGCAAGAGTGGCTATATTAATATCAGACAAAATATACTTTAAATAAAAAATGCTTACAAGAGATAAAGGACATTGTATGTATTAATAAAAGCTTTAATATACTACAAAGATACAGCAATTATAAACATTTATATACCTAATGACATCCCATTAAAATATATAAAGCAAAGTGACAGAACTGAAGGGAGAGACAGAGTTCTACAATAGTTGGAGAGTTCAATAGCCCACTCACGATAATGGATAAACCATGAGCCAGAAGGTAAGTAAGGAAACAGAAGACTTAACCCAACAGACTAACAAATCTAACAGATATATACAGAACACTCTCTCCAACAACAGCAACACACATTCTTCTCCAGTGAAAAATGGAACATTTTCCCAGATAGACCATATGTTAGGCCACAAATTAAGTCTCTATAGATTTTAAAAGATAGATGTCATACAGAGTAACTTCTCCAGCCACAATAGAATGAAGTTAGGAATCCGTGACAGAAAGAAAACTGAAAATTCACCAAACTGGGAAATAAAAACACACTTTTAAAGAACCAATGGATCAAAGAAGAAATGACAGGGAAAAATGAATTAGTTGAATGAAATGAAGTTGAATGAAAACAAAAACTTATGAAATGAAGTGAAAGTGGTACTAAGAGGGAGATTTATAGTTGTAAATTCTTACATTTAAAAATAAGAAAGATATCAAGCCAACAACCTAACTTTACAATTTAAGGAATTAGAAAAAGAAGAACAAATTAAACTTGAAGATAGCAGAAGGAAGAAAATAACATTAGATCAAGACATAACTGCAATAGAAAAATAGAAAAACAACAGAAAAAAATTAATGAAACCAAAAGTTGGTTCTTCGAAAATCAGCAAAACTGACAAACCTTTAGTTTTTTGGACTAAAAGAGAGGAGTGACACCTTGGTGGCTCAGTCAGTTAAGCATCCAATTGTGATCTCAGAGTTGTGAGTTCAAGCACCCAACCCCCAAGAAGAGAGAAGACTCAGATTACTAAAATCAGAAATGAAAGTGGGGACATTACTAAATGTTCTACCAAACATTTAAGATTTTATTTGTTTATTTATCAGAGAGAGAGAGCACACAAGCAGGCAGAGTGGCAGGCAGAGGCAGAGAGAGAAGCAAGCTCCCTGCCAAGCAAGGAGCCCAATGTGGGACTTGATCCCCGGACCCTGGGATCATGACCTGAGCCGAAGACAGTGGCTTAACTGACTGGGCCACCCAGGCGTCCCTGTTCTACTGAACATTTAAAGAAGAACTAATATTAATCTGTCTCAAACTTTTCCAAAAAAAATTGAAGGGGAACACTTACTAACTCATTAATGAAGCCAGTACTACCCTAATATCAAAGCCAAATAAAGATATTACAAAAATAAAAAGGATTATAAGAAGATAGTATGAATGATTACACACCAAAAAATTACATGCCAAAAACTTCCTAACTCATCTATGAGGCCAGAATTACTCTAATCTCAAAGCCAGATAAAGATACCACAGAAATAAAATGGATTATAAAAAGATAGTATGAACAATTACACACCAAAAAATTGGATAAACTAGATGAAATGGATGTATTCCTAGACACACAAAGTCTACCAAGACTAAATCATAAAAAAGGAGAAAATCTGAATAGATCTCTAACTAGTAAGGAGATCAAATCGGTAATCAAAAACATCCTGACAAAGAATAGTCCTGGATGTGGTGGCTTCACTGATGAATTGTACCAAACATTTTTTTTTTTTTTACTCCTTAAGGATTTTATTTATTTATTTGACAGAGAGCAAGAGAGCACAAGCAGGGGAAGCAGCAGAGGGAGAAGCAGGCACCCCGCTGAGCAGGGAGCCCAACACAGGGCTTGATCCCAGGACTCTGGGATCATGAGCTGAGCTAAAGGCAGACATACAACTGACTGAGCCACCCAGGTGCCCCTCTACCAAACATTTAAAGAAGAACTAATACTAATCCATTTCAAACTCTTACCAAAAAACTGAAGGGGAACACTTCCTAACCCATTTATGAGGCCAGCATTACCCTATATCCAAGCCAGATAAAGACACTACAAGAAAGAAAACTACAGACAGCCACCCCTTATGAATGTTGGTGCAAATATCCTCAACAAACTATTAGTAAGTTGAATTTAGCAGCATATTAAAAGGATTAGACACTGTGACCAAATGGGATATATTCCTGGGATGCAAGGATAGGATAGTTTAATATTCAAAATTCAATCAATGTAATATACCACATTAACAGAATGAGGGGAAAAAACCCACATGATCATCTCAGTTGATACAGAAAAAGCATTTGGCAAAACTCAACATTCTTCCATAATAAGAACATTCGTAAAACTAGAAATAGAAGGAAACTACCTCAACATAATAAAAGTCATATGTAAGAAACTTACAGCAAACAACATACTCACTGGTGAAAGCTGACACTTTCCCTCTAAGATTAGGAACAAGGCAAGAATGACTGCTTTCACCACTTTTATTCAACAGAGTACTAGAAGTTCTAGCTAGATCAATTAGGCAACCAAAATGAAAAGGAAGAAGTAAAATTTTCTCTTTGCAGATAATATAATCTTATATGTAGAAAATCCTAAAGACACTATAAACAAAATAAGCTGTTAGATCTAGTAAATGAATTCAGCAAAGCACTAGGATACAAAGTTACAAAAAATCAGTTGCATTTCTATACGTAACAATGAACAATCTGTAAAGTAAATTAGAAAATAATTCAATTTATGATAGTACCAAAAAGAGTGAGATACTTAGAAACTAACCTGAACCAAGGAGGTGAAAAACTTGTATGGTGAAAACTACAAAACATCGCTGAAGGAAATTAAAGAAGATATAAATACATGAAAACACATTCCAGGGCACCTGGGTGACTCAGTCGGTTGAGCATCTGACTCTTGATATTGGCTCAGGTCATGAGATCAAGCCCTGCATCAGGCTCCACATGGACCATGATTAAGATTCTCTCTCTCTCCCTCTCCCTCTGCTCTTATCCCCACCCTCACCCCTGCTCATGTGTGCTTGTTCTCTCTCTCTAAAAAAGAAAGAAAGAAATGTGACAAGATTTTCATCTCATGTAACTTGAACACATGCTGGTTTTTCCTGGAAAAAAAGGGAGGAGTTTTTATGTGAAGATGAAAGAAAGGCAGAGAAAAGGTGCTCAGTATGAGACATGCTGAGTTTGAGGTGTCTATGGAGCAAGAAAATGGAAATGTCTAGTGAATGTTGGGAAATTAATGTCTGAAACTCGGAAGAAAATCCTGGGCTGGAGATGGAAGTTGTGAAGTCACCAATATAGAGATAGTCACTGAACTCTTGGAACTGTTGAGATTATCCATGCAGCATAAACCAGAAAGAGAAAAGAGTGTAGGTTGTAACTCTATAGAGCACCATTTAATGAATGGGTAGAACTAGAGGAGACAGACAAAATTCTAATATCTACATTTGATTATATTATTCTGAAAGGAAACATGAGGTTTCTGGGTCAGAGACCAGACTTTTTATTGTTACTTATAACAATAACTGCATTAGTTCCCCATGTCCAGTACCCTACAGGTGACATGATGGGAGCCAGACCGATCCTACTCATGTAAAAGTTGTTTTTTTTTTTTTAAACACAAGAGAGAAATGTGAAAATTATGAATCTGAGTTTATACAGACTACATGCTGCCTTCTGCCACCATTCCCTCCTAAGAGAGGGAAAGAAATTCAATCTCCCTAAAGTAAGGAAATCCCTCCCAAAATAAATAAATTCTCCCAGGGGGGAAAGAGTAGAGTCTCTACCTTATAATGCAAGCATTTAGCTCTGAGATAGAATTTTTATTACCCTTTGAACAGAAGCAGATGCCCCTAGGTCTAACATCACTGGAACATGAGAAGTAAATGGGTCTGGAGAAAAGGAGACATTCCCCCAGCATGTCATTCTCCTTTGCTCAAGAAACCAAAACGTGCAGAAACGTGACAATTTTCAAAGAGTGTTATTTCCCTGACAGAGACTTTGATGGGAAAACCAGAGAGAGGCAGAAGAACAATCAAGAAAGTGTAGGACCGGGGGTGCCTGTGTGGTGCAGTGGATTAAGCCTCTGCTTTCGGCTTGGGTCATGATCTCAGGGTCCTGGGATCGAGCCCCACTTCGGGCTCTCTGCTCAGTGGGGATCCTGCTTCTCCTTCTCTCTCTGCCTCTCTGCCTACTTGTGCTCTCTCTCTCTCTCTCTCTCTGTCACATAAATAAATAAAATCTTAAAAAAAAAAAAGAAAGGAAGAAAGTGTAGGACCAGAGAAGCCATGGGAAGACAAATGTCTGAAGGAGACAGTGGTCAGTAAGGTCTGTTACTTCGGACATGTGTGAAAAGGACTGAAGGGGAGTCATTGCATTTAGCAACAAGAAGGTTGTGATGACTGTTGGGTCCCCCCAAAATTGGGTACCCCAATAATGGGTCCGTGATTAAAGGAGCGAGACTGATACAAAGCGAAGGTCAAGCAAAGCTTTATTTCGCGCCAAGCATCAGGAATCAGACCAACCATCAAACAGGCCGGTCGGGGCCACCCCTACAGAGAGGACGACCCCTCCCTGCTTTTCAGACTTAACTTTTATAGAGCAAAGGCCATGTGCTTGGGCCTGGCCACACACAGGTGGCCAATTAGATTGTAACACACACAGGAAACTCCACAGTGATGCTAGGTGACCAATTGAATTACAATTTGCCCTAGTAGACATTTGATTTAGCTTATCACACCTTGGTTAGGATTGGCGCCAAAAGGCTCCCAAAGGGCGGGGGCCCATACTCTTTGGTAGCTAGGAGACAGTATGCACCCCCACTGATTGACTACCTCCACCTGGCCTGACCCACCCTTGTATTTGGACTTTGTTACCTGGGACTGGTTTCCAGGACTTGCTTTTTTTTTTTTTTTTTTTTTTTTTTAAAGATTTTATTTAGTTGATGCAGAGAGAGAGAGATCACGACTAGGCAGAGCAGCAGGCAGAGAGAAAGGGGGAAGCAGGCTCCCCGCTGAGCGGAGAGCCCGATGTGGGGCTCGATCCCAGGACCCTGAGATCATGACCTGAGCCGGAGGAAGAGGCTTAATCCACTGAGCCACCCAGGCACCCCCCAGGACTTGCTTTTAAATAAGTTCCCCTGGCGGGGGGCAAGGTCAATTTAAGCTTTACAGCAAAATGGCAGTTCAACCGGGGTGGGGCTGCTCTGGCTGAATAGGCCCTCACATGACCTTAACCAAAGCAGATTCAGTGTAGTGATTGGGCCTGAAGCCAGACAGCAGTGGGTTGAGAAGTGAATGAATACTGAGAACAAAACATAATGTAAACTCAATAGCGGGAGGGCATAAACTGAAGGTAGGGTGGGGAGACTCTAATATGGGAGAAACCCACAAGTTTGATATGCTGATAGGGCCAACTCAGTGGAGACGGTAGTCTTAAAGGTATAGCAGAATACTGGGGATATTGGTGTATGTGAGGTCCTTGAGAAAACAATGGGATCCAGAGCCCAGCTGGAATTAATTTCAGACAAGGGCAGGGGGTGTATCTTTCTAACATGGTAAGAGGAATAAGAAAAGATAGGTAAGACTGTAGATGTGACAAGAAATTAAGAAAAAAATTCTCTAACACTTGTTAAGGCACAATAAGGAAGATTTTATTCAAACAGGGGAAGACTATCCAGATAGATATAGGAGCCACTGTGATGGAATTTTGCAGCAGGAGAGAGAGATTGGGGTCAGCTCTGAGTACAACAGGGCCAAGTGCAAATTTATAGCCAAGGAGCAGGGTAGGGGGTCAGTGGAAGGGAAATTACTAAGAGGAAACATCAGGAGTAAGAGGGGATTCTGGCCAAACTGACCTAATGAAATTCTTACCAAAGGCAGGCCAGGGAAACCAGACATCACCTGGCAGGAACCCCATTAGATATGATGGGTGATCAGATCTCAAGGGTGGGGCGTGGTTTTGCTAAACTGACTTAGCAGGGTTCTTGATAAAACTGGATTTTTAAAAATTTTTTTAAAGATTTTTATTTATTTATTTATTTATTTATTTGACACAGAGAGAGAGAGAGATCACGAGCAGGCAGAGAGGCAGGCAGAGAGAGAGGAGGAGGAAGCAGGCTCCTCCATAATACCCACCACCTGGCTCCCCCAACCTCCCATCCCCGCCCCCTTCAAAACCCTCAGGTTGTTTTTCAGAGTCCATAGTCTCTCATGGTTCACCTCCCCTTCCAATTTCCCTCAACTCCCTTCTCCTCTCCATCTCCCCATGTCCTCCATGTTATTTGTTATGCTCCACAAATAAGTGAAACCATATGATAATTGATTCTCTCTGCTTGACTTATTTCACTCAGCATAATCTCTTCCAGGCCCGTTCATGTTGCTACAAAAGTTGGGTATTCATCCTTTCTTTTTTTTTTTTTTTTTTAAAGATTTTATTTATTTATCAGAGAGAGAGAGGGAGAGAGAGCAAGCACAGGCAGATAGAATGGCAGGCAGAGGCAGAGGGAGAAGCAGGCTCCCTGATGAGCAAGGAGCCCGATGTGGGACTCGATCCCAGGACGCTGGGATCATGACCTGAGCCGAAGGCAGCTGCTTAACCAACTGAGCCACCCAGGCGTCCCGTATTCATCCTTTCTGATGGAGACATAATACTCCATAGTGTATATGGACCACATCTTCCTTATCCATTCGTCCGTTGAAGGGCATCTTGGTTCTTTCCACCGTTTGGCGACCGTGGCCATTGCTGTTTTGTGTTTTCTCTGTGTTTTGTGTTCTTTTATGAGATGGTCAGTGAGGTGCAGGCATCAGAGGAGACAGAGGAGAGACTCAGGAAACCCGTTTACCATACTCAAATGTCCTAGAGACAGGACACAGGGCACACCACACGGGGCTGCTCGAGAAATACACCGGGGGAATTAGGAGGCAGAAGACAGGAATGTGACGAGGGCTTAGGACGAATGGGGTACAGATGGCCCTTCTTTTCACTATATCTGTATCTTTGGGGTAAATACCCAGTAGTGCAATTGCAGGGTCGTAGGGAAGCTCTATTTTTAATTTCTTGAGGAATCTCCACACTGTTCTCCAAAGTGGCTGCACCAACTTGCATTCCCACCAACAGTGTAAGAGGGGTCCCCTTTCTCCACATCCTTTCCAACACATGTTTCCTATCTTGTTAATTTTGGCCATTCTAAGTGGTGTAAGGTGGTATCTCAATGTGTTTTTTTTTTTTTTTAAAACCACATTGAGAGGGGCACCTGGGTGGCTCAGTGGTTTAGGCAGGCCTCTGCCTTCGGCTCAGGACGTGATCCCGGGGTCCTGGGATTGAGCCCCGCGTCGGGCTCTCTGCTCAGCGGGGAACCTGCTTCCTCCTCTCTCTCTGCCTGCCTCTCTGCCTACTTGTGATCTCTGTCTGTCAAATAAATAAATAAAATCTTAAAAAAAAAAAAAAAGAAGGAAAAAAAATGTCAAAAAAATTCCACAGGTATTTTTCAAAGAGCTGGAGCAAACAATCTTAAAAATTGTATGGAATCAGAAGAGACCCCGAATTGCTAAGGAAATGTTGAAAAAGAAAAACAAAACTGGTGGCATCACGTTGCCTGATTTCAAGCTTTACTACAATGCTGTGATCACCAAGGCAGCATGGTACTGGCACAAAACCAGACACATTGACCAGTGGAACAGAGTAGAGAGCCCAGATATGGACCCTCAACTCTATGGGCAAATTATCTTCAACAAAGCAGGAAAAATATATAGTGGAAAAAAAACAGTCTCTTCGATAAATAGTGCTGGGAAAATTGGACAGCTATGTGTAGAAGAATGAAACTCGACCATTCTCTTACACCATACACAAAGATAAACTCGAAATGGACAAAAGACCTCAACATGAGACAGGAATCCATCAGAATCATAGAGGAGAACATAGGCAGTAACCTCTTCGATTCAGCCACAGCAACTTCTTTCAAGATATGTCTCCAAAGGCAAAGGAAACAAAAGTGAAAATGAATTTTTGGGACTTCATCAAGATCAAAAGCTTCCAGACAGGGACTTTTATGGGGAAACTTGCAAGTAAGGAGGTGGGCAGATAGCACTGTCAGGTTCATCTGACAGGAAATACTTCTGCGTTCAGCTGATAGCCAAGTTTCAGGAAGAGAGAGCTGTTAAGGGAGAATGTTCTGCATTTTAGTGCTCGCTCGGAAGAGGTCAAGTTAAATTTCAAGGGCTGTCAGGGAGAAGAGAAGACTTAGTACAGTTTGGTCAAGCCAAGGCTGAGGGTTAAAGAATGGGCAGCTGTGAACACCGTGTTGGTGTGTGCATCTTGGACTGATCTACAGAGGAAGGTTTCACTGAGTGGGAGGAAGCAGAAGCAACAAGGATTAGGTAGACTAGTAAAGGAGCGGATAAATCAAATGCTCCTGGTAACTAGGCTGGAGAGAGAAGGAAGTGAAGTCAGCGGGAGGCTGATAAATAGGGAGAAAGGTCAATAATTGGAGACCTTGATGCAGCTGAGAAATAGGCACGTGATAATAATGGAGAGTAAACAAAAGAATAGGAGGCAATATCCTTCTGGCTTCATCATCCCAGGGCTAGGTGCCAGGCAACGAGGGACCACCCCTGAGGTCCAAAACCTGCTAAGATTATTCAAAGTGGCCAATCTTACTGTTCATCCTGCCCTGCCCTGCCTTTCTGTCAGAAACCCCATCCAAGACTGTGGCCTAAGCCCTCCTCACATTCCTGTCTTCTGCCTCCTAATTCCCCCGGTGTATTTCTCGAGCAGCCCCGTGTGGTGTGCCCTGTGTCCTGTCTCTAGGACATTTGAGTATGGTAAACGGGTTTCCTGAGTCTCTCCTCTGTCTCCTCTGATGCCTGCACCTCACTGACCATCTCATAAAAGAACACAAAACACAGAGAAAACACAAAACACAGAGAAATCAAATAGTCATAATTCCCTGTGATCTCTTGGGATCGGACCAAATGCTCACTATAAGTCAGTTATTAGGGGATTTGGAGGCTGAAAATGGAAAGATATCAGCATGTGTCTGATAACCTGTACAGTCTCTTTTATTTTTTAGATTCTATTTCTTTATGACAGAGAGAGATGCAGCAAGAGAGGGAGCACAAGCACAGGGAGCTAGAGAGGGAGAAGCAGGCTCCCTGCTGAGCAGGGAGTCCAATATGTGCCTTGATCCCAGGATGCTGGGATTGTGATCTGAGTCGAAGGCAGATGCCTAACGACTGAACCACCCAGGTGCCCCTAACCTACACAGTCTTCAGTAAAATGCCGTTGGGAAGAAATAGACTTTAGTCTAGAAGTACTTTTAAAAAAGCAGTATTGGGGAGTGGGGAGGCAGGCACCTAGATAGCTCAGTCGGTTAGGCATCTGATTCTTGGTTTCAGCTCAGGATGTGATCTCAGGGTTGTGGGATCCAGCTCCGAGGTCAGCAGGGGGTCTGCTGGAGGCTTCTCTTCCTCTGCCCCTCTCTCTCTCCCCCCTCCCCACTCACTCGCTCTCTCACCATGTCTCTCTCTCTAGAAAAAAATAAATCTTTAAAAAATATAAATAAAAAGCAGTATGGGATCTAGGATTAGATTGCTTGGATTTAAATCTTAGCTTTGCCAGTGAAGGCAAGTTTCTGTATCTATAAAATGGGTATACTAATAACATCTACCTGCATTAATTAAGGTTCAGATTGACATCAGATGTCTTTATAGTAACCCTCAGATGGAAGAAGACGGTAGAGTAAAATATTGATGGGAAATAAATTTATATCCAAATTAATAGTCAAATTGGCAATCAATGAAGACCTCATTTAAAAAAACTTCAGGTGTACAAGGCTTCACAAGGTTTGTCACAGAAGGTCTCACTTTGAAAAGTTTGGAAGAATGATTAAAAATAAGAAAAGGGGGTACCTGGGTGGCTCAGTTGGTTAAGCATCTGCCTTCAGCTCAGGTCATGATCCCTGAGTACGGGGATCAAGGCTGGAGTCAAGCTCCCTGCTGAGGGAGCCTGCTTCTCCCTTTCCCTGCCACTCCCCCAGCTTGTACTTGTGATTGTGTTCTCTTGCTCTGTCAAATAAATAAATAGAACCTTTTAAAAAAAATAAAAGAAAAATCCTGGATATGCTATAAGAGAAACAGGACGAAAAAGGTCACCAAATATTTTGGTAATTGCTTATTGTTTCTTATTATTGTTGCATTAAAAGGCTAGGCCAAATAAAATAAAGAGAACTTCCATTGGACAATACCAACATGGACTGAGGGGGCAAGGACAGAAGGCCAAAGGGACATGAGAACATGCCAAAGTACTTGACTTGTTAGAGAGAAAATGTTGTCAATAGATTACCTCTCAACTTCAAATTTACCCTTCAATATATACTCTGCCATATGGACAGAATTCCTTTAAGCATCTCTCCTTTGCAGTGAGCATAACATTAAGCTTTCTCAGTGGAAGGCTCTGGAAGGACACCAGAGGAAGTGGTCTCTTGCTGTTACCAGCTACTACATAATGGGTAAGCAGTACAGAAGTGAGGACATCCAAAAGAGCTCTGCCACAGTCAGCCACCCAGAACATGCAGTCTCTTGGGGTCCTTCTTTGTAGCCTTAGCTTGGTCTTCCAACTACCTTCCTGCACTAATGGGAAAACCAGTGCTCCAACCTGTGGCTCTCATTCTGTGCTGCTGGCCTACAGCTTGGAGGGTTCCTAGCAAGCCTCTGCTTCCTCTGCACACCCATGCTATTGGCTGCTGATCATCTGTGGACTATATGCATTCCAAAGGGTTAGTTCCTGTTTGCCCAGAGATTGCAGACCAGCTCCATCCTGGGAAAACTTCGCAAAAAAGCAAAATTTTTTGCTACCCAGTGAGCTGAACTATACCTTCCTTCAGTAAGGTCTGAACCCCAGCCTTGGAAAGAGACCATCATTCCAAGTTCATCCTTGTTTAGGTACTTTCTCTTAGTTCTAGGGTACCATATAGATTTTCTTTATATCTTAAAATGGCTTTTGGGCCATTTTTAGGCTTCTGGCTTTTACCCTGCATGAGATGGAAACCAGAGGTGGGTTCTGAGCAGAGGAGTGATACAATCTAACTTACATTAAAAAAAAAAAAAAACACCCAAGAACACTCTGATGGCTGTATGGAGAATCTACTGTGGTAATGGGAGTCAGAGAAGGGGGCAGGAAGAGAAACAGGGAGATAAGCGAAGAACTTGTTATTAATAATAATTATAATTAATTCAGAGAGTAGAGGATAGTGGGTCTGAAATGGGGAGAAGCAAAAGTGAGAAGAATTGAGCATATCTGGATTTGGAGATACAGCCAACAGGATTTGCTGATACATTAGATATAAATGTGAGAGAAAGGAGTCAAGGCTTTTGGCTTGATCAGGTAGAAAGCTGGAGACGCCATCAAGTTAGTTGAGGGATATTGACAGGGGAATTGATTCCAAGAGGAAGATTAGAAATTAATGAGTTCAGTTTTGGACAAAATGAGATGGAGATTCCTATTAGGCACTGAAGTAAAGATGTCTAGTAGGCAATGGATGTAAGAGTCTGTAGCTCAGCGGGGAGGTTCAGACTGGAATTATAAATCTGGCCATCACTGATATATAGATGATATGTAAAGCCACAGGCTAGATAAGATGACCAAGGAAGTGCCTGTGGGTAAGTAGGAGGAAGAAAGAACTGTAGCCTGAGGAGCGCTAACATTAAGAGGTCACGGAAAGGTCAGGTCAGGAAACTGAGAAGCAACGGCTGACTACCGGGTAGGAGAAAAAAACAAACTAGGATGTCATAGAAACTAAAAGTGTATCAAGGCTGTAGCGATCGATCAAGTGCTGCTAATAGGTCAAGTAGAGTAAGAATTAAAAGTCAACCATTAGATTTAGGAAAATGAAGATCACTGATAACTTTGACAAGAGCAGTTTTAGTTGAGTGACGGGTGAAAAAAGTCTAATTAGAGTGGGTTCAAGAGAGACCCAGGGAAAAGAAACTGGAAGCAAGATATATCGATAATAAATTCCAGAAGTTTTTCTAGAAACAGGGCAGCAGTTGGAAGGCAAAAGCGAAACTCAGGGAACTTGGGAGAGATCGTGCCGGAAACTGCAGTTTGCAGGATATGGTTGCCTACTGGAAAATCCGGTGGACATCCGTCCTGTGCCCTGCAGAGCTGTAGAAAGGTATACGGCATAGGGAGCGCCGCACCATGGACGCCGGGAAACAGTCTCGCTCCGTGGCTCAAACTGGGAGGCCACTTGGCGTGTTGTTCGGCCCCCTCCCCGGAGGGACAAAGTCTCCCTCCTCAAGGGAGATGCCGCACTACTGCCCCCGGGCCACCCCTTCACTAAGCTCTCCCAGCCCTTCCCTTCAGTCTTGGAACGGGAGATGAGTTGCGAATTCTGTTGCACAAGAAGGCAGCAAGCGCATGCGCAACCAAGGAAGACAGCCCGTGGAGCTCCACAAAGGAGGCGGGGTGAGCCGCGTGGGCTCCCGCGGTGGAAGGTGGGATCCTGTGCTGGGCGGGGCCTTCAGGACGGCATCCCGGCTCGCCAGCATGCGCACGCGCATATGAATGACTAGCATCCGCTCGCAGCGCGTCCTAGCTCCACCCAAGTGCCTGGACGCACGCATGGTGAATGCGTCTCGCGTACTTTCCCGCCAAAACTTGGTAATGGCTTTTTCCAGGCACAGTAAGGCGGAGGCGAGACTTTGCAGAGGGCTGGGCGGACGCGAAAGGGAGCGATTGCTTCCGCTAGGCGGGCATGCTTGCTCCCCACCAGGCCGCTCAGACGTCGGTTTCCTCAGGCGTCCACACCGAAAGCAGAGTGGAGGGAGGGCGGCAGTGCGGCCCAGGCGAACTCTTTCAGTTTTGCCTTTTTGTGGCCGCCCCGCCCACCTATTTGCCTCTCTGAGGAGTGGTGCAGAAAGAGGCCGGAGAAATATTTGCGTACTGACTGCTCTGTTTCGCCCACTGTTGTTTTTATAATACGTTTTGCTTTGTGGATTCTCCACGCTTGGTGGGGCTCGGGCACTGCCCTCTTACGTAGGGTACAGGGAGACCCTTTATAAGCACACAAAGCCAGCTGCGCACGTGGGCCGCTGATGCAGGGCCTCTGTCATAAAGCCTCATGCACACATACTTGTCTGTCCGATGACAAGCCAAATAGCTAAGTACATGCCTGGAGTGTGACTGTCGGGCCTTACCACGTTCTAGCTGTGGGCTGGAGAAAGCTCTAAGAGTACTGTTGAGGAGGGCTGCTACATTCAGCAAACAAAAATACAGGACATCCAGTTAAGTTTGAATTTCATTTTAAAAAACTTTTTTTTTTTTTTTAAGCGTAAGTATGGCCCAAATATTGTTTACCCGAAATTCAAATTTAACTGGGCATCAAGTTCAAATTTAACTCTTTTATTTGGCAGCCCCGGTTTAAGGCTTTATGGGAGACAATGCAGCAACAGTTCTTAGAGCTGTTCCTGGAGGGTGTAAACATGAAACAATGTGTGTTTATATAAAAAAGCCAAACTCCTCCCACTGCACCTTCTCCCACCCCCAAAACAGTAGTGTGTCTAGTCATCTGATGTAGTAGGTGAAATGGCTAGGACCCAGAAAGCCACTCTGTCATACAAGGTCAGTCTTTAAGCCCTTGCCACCACAGTGCAATGTAGTGACTCGGCTCCAGGATAAGAAAGAGTCAGACTCTCCCTGCCTCCCAGCGCTTGGCACATTCATGTGGCTATTTCCAGGTTCTTGGTAATGTTGGTGCTGTATCACTGGACATAAGTGTGTGTGTGTGGGAGGGGGGGTATTGGGGTACTCTGAACCATTATGATGTTGGAGCCAGTGATACTCTTTCTATGGAAAACTATGACTAGTCTGTCCCTTCTGGAGTAGGGGCGTGTTATCTTCTGTGGAAGATAAAGGTGTGTGAGCTAGGAGGGAACAGAGAGGGTATCAGGAAGTCTATGATGTTGTATGATGTTAGTAATAAGTTTTCCCCACTTGGAGAATGGCTCCACTGGGGCTGAATGTGAGATAAGACTTTGTTCAGTCTGAGAAGTATAAAGGGCAAAAAGCAACATTGAAGTGGCAGAATCTAGGATTGTAAATGTAAGTCTATTTGATTCTGAAGCTTCTCGTTTCATCTGTCGTCTGCTCCCTTCACTTCTCACACAAGAATGGCACCTGGAATTTATGGTGCACTTTTCATTGTAACGCCTTTTGAATTTCATTATTTTGCTTAATTTTTTAAAGGATTTTGTAGGGAAAAAGAAGAGCACTCCTTTCTGAGGCCAAGACTGGTTAAAATGAAATGCCTCTCACTGCAAACCTGGTGGGATGGAGTGTTAGCCCAGGATTTAGACACAAGTATCAGGCATTTTCCATTTTCCCATCCAGAACTCCTACTTTTAAATTACCAGAGGAAATTTTACAGAGTCTTACAGAGAGATCTAACCCTCATTTCTCTTCACATTAGCGTGGTGCAGCAGCCTTTTCTCTCTCTTATGTGTTTCCTCTTCTTAATGGTTTCTTCCTCCTGACATTTAAACATGTTTAATTATCTCATTTAAAAAAATCTTCTCTCCAAAGGCCAGTCTTTTGGTCTTTCTATGCATGTCCTTGAGAATTGTATGCAAGATTCTGAAGGGTTTAAACTTCACCTCTGGTGGAAATTGAAGTGAGCTAGTTACTGTCGCTAGATCAAGAAAAATCCTTGGAATTGTTCAGTGAGGGATAGGGGTCCCTAAGGCAGTACTATGAGCACTCTGGGGCCAGCATAGAAGCTGTTTGTCCAGGTCCTCACCAGATAAGTGCAGAAACTGAGAATAAGCATTTAGAAACTTTTATATTAATTTGACAGAATATCTTATGTCTGCTGAACTTAATGAAAAATCTGGAGTTAAGAAAAAATCTTCCCCGGGCTCGTGGGTGGCTTAGTCAGTTGGGCGTCTGCCTTCAGCTCAGGTCATGGTTCCACATCAAGCCCCACTTCGGGCTCCCTGCTCAGTGGGGAGCCTGCTTCTCCCTCTCCCTCTGCCTGTCACTACCCCCTGCTTGTGCTGTCTGTCTCTCTGTCAAATAAATAAGTAAAATCTCATTATGATTTTGATTTCATTACCCTAATGACTAATGATGTTGAGCATCTTCTCATGTAGGTATTGGGCATTTGTATATCTTCTCTGGAGAAATTTTTTTTTTTTTCAAATTGTTAGCCAATTTTTAAAAAAAGATTTTATTTATTTGTTTGACAGACAGTGACATAAGTAGCTAGAGAGGCAGGCAGAGAGAGAGGGGGAAGCAGACTCCCTGCTTTGCAGAGAGCCCGATGTGGGGCTCTATCCCAGGACCCCAGGATCATGACCTGAGTTGAAGGCAGAGGCTTTAACCCACTGAGCCACTGAGGCACCCCACTATTAGCTGATTTTTTATTGGGGTTATTTGTCTTTTTATTGTTTAATTGTAACTGTTCTTGACATACTCTAGATACTATACCCTTATCAACTAGCTGACTTGCAAATATTTTCTCCCATTTTTAGGTTGTCTTTTAACTTTTTTTTATTATAAGGAAAATATATAGCAAAACAGCTGGAAGGTAGTGGGGGGTGGAAGATCTGGAAAAATTTAATCACCAAACAAGCTGCCTAAACATGGCTTCCTGCTGTGGAGGAGAGATTTGGCCCTTATCTTTCCCATGATTCCTGATTCAAAGAAACCTGCTCTTAGCAGGGCTGGGCCTACAGAGTCCAATTTTCCAAACTCTTCTCTTCCTGGGAATTTGGGAAAGGTGTACAGTTCTCAGGCTTTCAAGATACAAAAGACGGTATGGAGAAGGAAGGGATGTTACAGCCCTTTGGTCCACTGTCATCTCTAGGCCCATCTCTCAGTATTGTTTATTCCAAAGAGATGAACCCTATGGAATTGGGGCAAATGAGGCAGCAGTACACTGAGCAATGAGGCTGTGTTGATGAGGAAGTGAGCAACATCACACTTGGTATAGAAGCTGGCTAAGGCATAGGAGAGATACTGAGGAATTTGTGGGAAGAGGTAAATTGGAGGCTGTAGTCCATCTGTTCCCAGCATGTCAGTCGCTGAGCCTTTCCTTGGTCAGGGGTCTCAAAGGGTGATGCTTTCACTGTATGTGAGAAGATAAACATAGCCCGCTGGCTTCAGAAAGCCATCTGACTTGAGGCGTGGCACTCCTTTCTACACCTGTGGTCTCCAGGAAACAGCTATCTGTCTTTTTACTTTTTTTTTTTCTGTCTTTTTACTTTTTTGATGGTGTCCTTTGATGTACAAATTTTTTGATGAAGTCGAATTTATCTTTATTTTTTCTTTTAGTTGTTTGTGGTTTAAAGGTTTAAAGGTCATCTCTGTGAAACCATTGTTTACTCCAAGGCCAGAGTTATACCTGTATTTTCTTCTAAAAGGTTTTAGAGTTTTAGTTCTTACCTTTAGGTACTCTGGGGCTAATTTTTCTTAATATGGTGTGAGATAGGGATCCGAATTCATTAGTTTGCATGTGGGTATTCAGTTGTCTCAGCACCATTTGTTGAAAATATATATTATTTTCTAAGTAATTCTATTTCTTTGTTTTCCCATTTTTATTCTGTATTCTTTACTGCATTTCTGTATTCTGTATTCTGTATTCTTTACTTGCATTTCTTCTTGTCATTGTATTTGTGATATTTGATTTTTTCCCATTTTTGCCTATTCACCTTTGATCTTATTCTGCTGTTCTACTATCTCTTTCCTGAGTTTTTGCATTTTGTTTTGTGACCTTCCATCTTAGAGGCAATTCATTTTTTCCCATTCATGACAGAATACTTAGTTATAATTTTTATCTAATCCATTGTAGCAGTTTTCTACTGAATGCTGTTCATATATTCATTTTTTAAACTTTTTCCTTCATAGTTCTTTTTGGATTAATGTAGTACTCTTTCCTTTTTTTTTTTTTTTTTTTTTTTTTGCACATCATTGTCTGAGTTAGAACATTAGTAGCTCTGCTTTCTCTACTTTTGCCTCCCAGTTTCTTCCAGTTTGTAGTTACCAGTAGGAGTATAGATTCTCACCTAGTGGTGGGTCTCCCACCTTTATGAAGTTTAATTTTCTTGGTGTTTTTTAAAGATTTGCCTCTGTTTGTCCCTCTTTCTGCTCATAATTCTCTCCATAGTTTCTTATTTCCAATTCTTTTGTCATAATTGCCATTGATTGCAGCTGCTTTTCTCAGCCCTTACATATAATTTGTTATCTAGATTATACTTGTCTCCTGGTTCTTCTGAAGTTTTGTTTGCAAAGATCTTTTGGTTCTCCTTGTTGTTTTTAGATGATTTTCAGAACAGAAAACCATAGTAATAATGATACTTTAATGTTTCTGTGTTTTTACATTTCAGATTTGTCTCCTATTAACAGCATGCAACTATATTTTATTCATTTAAAATATCTAACTGAAAATTTGTCTTCTGATGGGTTTAGTCTGTATTTATTACTTTCATGACATATTTAGATTTGTTTTCTATAACTCTATTTCTATTTATCATACCTCTCTTTTTCTTGTTATGTTTAATCTTATATTTCTTTTTTTTAAGATTTTAAAAATTCATTTATTTGACAGACAGAAATCACAAGTAGGCAAAGAGGCAGGCAGGGTTGGGGGGAAGCACTCCCTGCTGAGCAGAGAGCTCAATATGGGGCTTGATCCCAGGACCTTGAGATCATGACCTGAGCTGAAGGCAGAGGCTTAACCCACTGAGCCACCCAGGCGCCCCTTATATTTCTTTCATTGGATCAGTGTGTATTTCCTTTATTCTTATCCCTTCCTTCAACTGGTTAAACCATACATTCTATTTGTTTCTTTTTGGTAGTTTCCTTAGTATTATTTTCAATTTTAAAATCTAGTTGGCTTTATTAAGCAATTCATGTATCAAGCCTCACCCTTCTAGCAAGTAGAGGGATGCTTTCTTCCTTAGCATTTTTTTTTCTAAGTAAGCTCTACCACCAATGTGGGGCTTGAACTCTCAACCTTGAGATCAAGAGCATCATGCTCTAATGACTGAGCCAGCTAGGTGCCCTTAAAAAAAGGCCCTTAGCCTTTTTTTGAGAGATAGAAAGAGGGAGAGAGTGCAAGGAAGAAGGGACAGAGGGAGAAGGAGAGAAAGAATCTCAAGAAGAAGCTTCCATGCTCAGTGCAGAGCCCAAAGTCCAACACGGGGCTTAATCTCACAACCCAGAGATCATGACCTGAGCCAAGAATCAAGAGTCCAACACTTAACTGGCTGAGCCACCCAAGTGCCCCTAGCATTTTCTTAAAGAGAGAGCGAGTGTGTGTATGCACACAAGCAAGTGGGGGAGGGGCAAAGGGAGAGGGAGAGAATCCCAAACAAGCTCCACACCCAGTGCGGAGCCTAAGGTGGGGCTCGATCTCATGTCCCTGAGATCATGACCTGAGCCAAAATGAAGTCAGGCACTTAACTTACTGCAAAGTCAGGCACTTAACTGACTAAGCCATTCAAGTGAGCCAATTCCTAGAATTTTTAATATACAGATATAACACGATATTAAACATGACTTTCAGTGTGCTGGGAATTTCATAAGAAAACAACAAATGTCAGAATAACTATGCAGGGGCACCTGCGTGGTTCAATGGGTTGAGCCTCTGCCTTCGGCTCAGGTTGTGATCTCAGGGTCCTGGGATCCAGCCCCGCGTTGGGCTCTCTGCTCGGCGGGGGGCCTGCTTTCTGCTCTCTCTCTGCCTGCCTCTGTGCCTACTTGTGATCTTTCTCTCTCTGTCTGTCAAGTAAATAAATAAAATCTTTAAAAAAAAAGAATAACTATGCAAAGCATGCTAAGAATGTGAAGGAGATTTTTGTGACCCTTAGTTCATTACCCTCTCAGGTCTAGATTTTTTTTTAAATAATTTTTAATTTATTTGACAGAGAGAGATCAGAAGTAGGCAGAGAGGCAGGCAGAGAGAGAGGAGGAAGCAAGGCTCCCTGCTGAGCAGAGAGCCCAATGCGGGACTCGATCCCAGGACCCTGAGATCATGACCTGAGCTGAAGGCAGAGCTTAACCCACTGAGCCACCCAGGTGCCCCTCAGGTCTAGATTTTATATGATGATTTCTTTAGAGAGAATTGTTAGTATGCTCCTAGCATACCAACTCCTATGAGCCCTAGCTCCTATGAGCCCAAGTCCTATCTCCTCTCTTTGTCAGGGCAAACTACTCTAGTTCCTAGTCATTACCATCACTTTGGGGTTCTGGTAACTACACCTCCTCAGAACTGCTACAGAGGCAGTTTTGTATTTATTGCTGTGTCTCCCCCCACCCCACCTGGGATTCAGCCTCTCGTTATCTTATCCAGAATTTCTAGGAGTTTATAAGTGGGAGAATTTCAGGTTATTTTAGTCTGGCATCTTACCAGAACTAAACATCTATTAAAAGATTTTATTTATTCATTTGACATTTATTTCATTTATTCATTTATTCATCTATTTTTTAAAAAAGATTTTAGGGGCACCTGGGTGGCTCAGTCGTTAAGCGTCTGCCTTCGGCTCAGGTCATGATCCCGGGATTCTGGGATCGAGCCCCGCATCGGGCTCCCGGCTTGGTGGGAAGCCTGCTTCTCCCTCTCTCACTCCCCCTGCTTGTGTTCCCTCTCTCGCTGTGTCTCTCTGTCAAATAAATAAATACAATATTAAAAAAAAAAGAATCGTTGATTTAAAAAAAAGATTTTATTTATTCATTTGACATTTATTTCATTTATTCATTTATTATTTCATTTATTCATTTGACATTTGCTGGGCTCGATCCCAGGACCCTGAGATCATGACCTGAGCCGAAGGCAGAGGTCTTAACCCACTGAGCCACCCAGGCACCCCTAGACATCTATTTTAACTTGTTCAGTATTTGCCTTCCATGTTAGATAGTAAACTCCAGGCAGGCAGGTAATCATTCTTGTTCACTGCTTTATCTCCAGCTCTCAGCACAGAGGCCTGGCATATAATGAATATTGAGTAAATATTTGTTGAACGTGTGAGTGACTCACATACATGAAGGCTTCAATAGGAAAGGGGGATAGATATAATTAAGTCCAAAAATTATGTTTGCAAAAACATGCATCCCAATGAAGAGAGTTAAAGAAGGGCTGCAAAGCCAGGCTTCTGTATTTGTTTGGCTAGCTGCAACTGACTCACCTAAGCTCACCTCATAGCTTTCTTTTGTCACATTTTTTCCTGTTTCTAGATTTCCTAAAACTCCCAATAATCAAATTTATTTAGGTATAATTTATATGTAATAAAGTGTGCCCATTTAAAATTTGTGTTTTGATGAGTTGTGACAAATTTATGTACCCACATAACCACTACCATAGCCACTACCATAGCCAAGATATTGAACATTCCCATCACTACTATAAGAAAGTCCCTTTTGGGACACCTAAGCGTCTGCCTTCAGCTCAGGTCATGATTGTGGGGTCCTGGGATCAAGCCCCGCATTGGGCTCCCTGCGCAGCAGGGAGTCTGCTTATCCCTCTCCCTTTGCCCCTCTTCCCCTCTTGTGCTCACTCTCTGCTCTCTCTCTTTCCCTTCCCTCCAATAAATAAAAAAATCTTAAAAAAAAAAAAAAAGAAGAAGTTCCCTTTTACCCCTCCTCAGGAATCTCTCAATCTCTCAGCCCCAGGTAACAACTGATTTGCTCTGTCCCTATGGGTTAGGTGACTGTTTTCTAGAATTTCATAAAGTTGGAATCATATAGTATGTGCTCTTTTGTATCTGGCTTCTCACCATAATGTTTTTGAGATTCAACCATGTTGTTGCCAGTGTCAGTAGTTCATTGTCACTCTGATCTTTCTGAAATAAGAGAGTTTCTTGTGTTTCTAATACTCTCTCTTTCCCTGTTGCTTTTCCCTCTCTCAGTTCCCTTGATTTTCTGTCTAACATCAGATGTTGCGATTTAAGTCATTTTTACCTTCCACAGGTTCTATAATCCATGATGCCTATAAAGAACTGGAACATTACAAAGATGTCACCTTCCCCCAGACTTATTCCTCAGTGGAAGGACTTGAAACTTCTCATAAATAATACCCTGAAGGATATAAAGGTGATGTGTATGAGAGATATGCACATGGTGGGCTGGTACTAAATATCCCTGCTGTGGCAGCCTGTGGCACGGGCAACATGTAAGCAACTTTGGAAGAGGTTTCCCATACTCCTAAACAACTCCTCCTTCTAGATTCGGATGATAACAATTATAATTAAAAGATATTCTGCTGCAAAAAAAAAAAAAAAAACCCAAACCAAACCCAAAACAGAAAAGGGACTCAAATGGATTAAACAAGCAGGAGGTGCCTTTGTCTTACATGTTGTCAAGGACCCATGTTCTTTTTCTTTCTTTACACACCATCCTTAATATTTTAGCTTATCATCTTAATGATAAGACTATCTTATAAGATAGAAAACTATCTTATAAGATAGTTTCTGTACTTCCAGGTATCAGCTTTAAATTGCAAATAGGTAGAAGAGATGAAAAGGCCAGAAAATACAGAGCTGTGCCAGCCTTGGAGTACCAGAGTGCCACTCTATACTGCCAGAATTTCTGGGCCCATAATCACCCTAAACAAGATCTGAGTTTTATTGAAATGGAAGGAGGGGGATGAGGAAGGAGGGCAATTGATAGAGTAGGCAACAGTTCTTCCAGGCACAGATACATTGCTTGGTTTTAAGAGTCTTAGTCTTTTAGAGTCTTACTGAGAAAAGCATTGATACTGTTGAGCAAGTGAGCGAATTGTTTGTGCACAAAGTCTGGAAAGGAGAAGATGAATGGTGATTAATGGAATAAGGGATATGTAAATGAGTTTTTAGATTCAGTGAAGAGGGATGGGAGATGAAGAGCTCAGATACCAGGGTCCTTTCTCTCAACTTTGCTTCCGTCACTGAGTGGAAGCTCTCCAGCTCTCTGTATCCTGTATTCTCTCAGAATGTACAAAGATCTGAATATGAGAAATATAAGGAAAAGAGAGATTCTAAGTTGTAGATAATGGCCTTAGTATAGTCTCAAATCCTTTGTGAATGCAGAGAAACTCGGAGAGTTAGAGTCATGGAGCATTGTTCAAGAGGCTGTGTAGCACAAGCATCTGCTGAGAAGAGGGATCTCAAAAGTAGATTTTATAAGCCTCAGTTTTGGCTGATTAGCAAGAGGAAGTTCATGTATTTACATCCTAGATATATACTATGTCACTATAAGATAGTGTGTGTTTTACATGTTCTACTGTGTATCATGTTAAAAGTCATATATCTCCCTTAATACACCACACACACACACACACACACACACACACACACACACAGAACACAGAATGTTAGGGCTGAAGCACAGTTAACTCCATTTTGTGAATAACACACATTTTCCTTAATGCACATAAGAATAGTGAAAGGTGCGTGCCAAATTGTCTAGCTCTGAGGCCCACAGGGTGGGCATTCTATGTCTGTGAAGTATGGATTTCCCAAAGGTAGTGTATCATGAAGTGTGATAGTGACAGGGGTGATTCTTTGGGTATAGGCAGGAACTCTGAAGAGTTGTTCCAACTGTGACAGGTGGACATAAACTCATACAGGATTGTATTCCTTTTTTTTTTTTTAAACTTATTTGTTTTGTATAGACATTTGTTACTTGCCTGTTTCCCCCACTGGACTCTTATCTTCTGAAACATAAGACCATGTCTCTTTTGCTCAGCATCATATCCCCATGTCCCCATAGAATATACCAGCCTTTCTCAAATGTTCCTTATCTAAACCATGGAAAACAAAATGGTTTGAGGGGCCATTTTCTTAGTTCTCTTAAGGATGGTATATAACTAGTAGCATTCTAGATGCATAAGGGAGAAATTAATGCCTTAGGTGAAATGGACATGAGGGCTTCCTTCTTATGGAAACTTGGCTGAGAAAGGTTGGGAGGTACTTTATTTTATTTTTTTTTAAAGATTTTATTTATTTGACAGAGAGGGACAGAGAGATCACAAGTAGGCAGAGAAGCAGGCAGAGCGGGAGGGGGAAGCAAGCTCACTGCTGAGCAGAGAGACCAATGTGGGGCTCGATCCCAGGATCCTGAGACCATGACCTGGGCCGAGGGCAGAGGCTTAACCCACTGAGCCACCCAGGTGCCCCTGGGAGGTACTTTAAATTAAGATGTGGGTGAGGGTGAGGGAGGAATGACTCCCCCAGATAGTACTTTCCAGGAGTAGGGTGAATAAATGTTGGTTAGCTAAAAAACAACAGATGTCCACTAATCCTCAATAAATACTTATCAAATGAATGAGTGAGTGGTTATTCAGGCCTTTTAGCTCAGCCCACTCTTCTCTCTCAGGCTGATGAAAAACCAAAGAATGATGTAATTGTATTGAGTGACTGGCCTAAGACTCTATACAAGGAGCCTCACCAACCCCAGAGCAAGCCTTTCATCTGCTTCTATGCCATTGATGTCAACTATTTTGTGTCCTTAAACTGGGTGGAACCACATTCAAAACAAATACAGGTAAAGCTCCCTCATTTTTTTTTCTTCCTTCTTAATTTACTTCACAAGCATCATACCTCTATTGCCCTCATATCAGAACGATGAAATTGATTCTGAGTTAGCTCATTTTAAGACCCATCTCCATATCCCAATCTGACCTGGATGCAGCAGTCCTTTTACCCCTCTAG
Source organism: Enhydra lutris kenyoni (assembly GCF_002288905.1). Classification (NCBI taxonomy): domain Eukaryota; kingdom Metazoa; phylum Chordata; class Mammalia; order Carnivora; family Mustelidae; genus Enhydra; species Enhydra lutris. Next base: position 6,852,525 of record NW_019154169.1, on the reverse strand, counting down.
TCATCAGGTCCAGAGAATTCATATTCCCCAGAAAGCAGACTGAAGGTCAAGGAAAGAGCCTTAAGCATCCTGTTTCTACCACATATCTGAAAACCCAGTACCAGGAAACTCCCCAAATCACGCTGTTCAGTCTTTCCTTAGTCTTTAAAAAAATATATTTATTTGGAAGAGAGAGTGAGCGAGAAAGAGAGCACACAAGCAGGGGTAGAGACAGAGGGAGAGGGAAAAGCTGACTCCCCTGCTGAGCAGGGAACCTGATGCGGGGCTTGATCCCAGAACCCTGGGATCAGGACCCGAGCCAAGGGCAGACATTTAACTGACTGAGCTACCCAGGTGCTCTCAGTCTCTCCTTAGTCTTACAGGAGGGAATGGGCATCTAAACATCCAACCCTTCCAGCCCCTCACTCTTGGGAGATAATCTGCCTCCATGTCAAGTTTTCATCTCTGATCCTCTTCTAGGCAGTACTTTGGGTACAGAAGAAAGATACGGAAATGGGAGGTATGATAGAGAAGATGAAGTTTCCTGTGATGGATCAAGTGCCACCCGTTGAAGCAATGGTCCACACAGGTTCCCACCACATGTTAATTGCTTACTGTGGTGACACGCGCCTGCGGCTCTTCGAAGATCACCAGCAAGCATTTATATTTCTGGGCACAGTGCCCTGTCGTTTCTCCGTCAGCTGCCTCTGCTATGACTCAGAAGCTGAGATACTGCTCTCTGGTACCTTGGGGGCCGTGGTTACCTGGCTTATCTTACCAAACAGCAGGAGCCTCCAGATGGCACAAACAGTGCTGCTGTCTGACCATGAGTTTGTACAGGGCTTTACCCTGAATGGCCCCCAGGGCTCCCTCCTGGCTCTTTGTGAGGATAAGGTGAGGGTCTTCACTCACCAGGGTCAGGGCCAGCTGAAAGAGAGGAAAAAGTTCACTCCCACAGCCAGTGGCTCTTTCATCACCTGCTCCTTCACTTGTGTCTCTCAGGGCTATTTCTATGCTGGAAACAAGGATGGAGAGATCCATGCCTGGAGCCTAGACCAGGGTAACTTCCTCCACAGCTTCCAAGCCCACTCCTCGTCAGTGATATGTGTTTACAGCCGGCCAGAGACCTACACCTTACTCACAGCAGGCCAAGAAGGCGTTGTAAAGGAATGGAATCTTGCCTTCGGAAACTTGCTGCGGCAGCTGAATATTGACGAGGATTTGCAGCAAGTGCAGTTTATTGACGACACCACCTTTTCCTGCCAGACTACCCACACTTTCTCATTGCACCACCTGCCCTATTTTTATAGCCTCTTCAATGTCTGTGGCTCTGCTCCTGAGCAGGTGCAGCGGGTCTGCTGTGGCCATAACTGGACTCGGATCCTTTGTGCCACTAAGGATGGTTTGTTGCGCTTCTTGTCTCCAGTAACAGGAGATCTCCTGGTTATCACCTGGCCTCTCCTTGTCATGGACAGGGCTGTGGCTTGGGCCTATGACACAGACAAAGAAGAGCTCTTTGTGGCAATAGGTGGTTCAGAGGTGCTGGTGTTTGATGCAACACGCTCTCCTTGCACAGCCAAGTACCTGGTATGCACTTCGGTAAACTATGGGGATAGAGTAAGGTGCCTGGCCTATGGGCAGTCCCATTTGGGTATGGGCCTAGCAGGACTGATGTTCTGTGGGCATGACAGTGGCATTGTGAGAATCCTCTCCCACTATAGCTGTGCCCGAACAGAAAAGACTGTTCACTCTGGGGCAGTTTTGGCACTGTCTACCTTGGAAGGGCGCCAGGAAATCTCCTTACTCTGTTCCTATGGCATGGATGATACTATATACCTGACAGAAGCTGTGCTTCAGAAGAACAAGGTAATCCTGCAGCCCAGAAGCAAAATTCTCTGTGCTTGCCCCCTAACACACGTGATCCTCTTGCCAGGTTCTGTGGGTGCCATCACTGAGAACCGCTGCTGGCGTCTCTGGCACTACCAAGATTTTTCCAAATCTTCAGAAGCAAAACAAGGGTCTGTGGGAGACAAAGGGACAAAATGCCTGCACCAGTGTGACATCACTTCATTTGATGTCTGCTCTTCCCTGAAACTTTTTGTCACAGGGGGCATTGATGGCTCAGTCCGGATCTGGGATTTCCATGGTAGACTCCTAACTGAGTTGGATTCAGCACTGCATTTTGGCCCACTCTGCTTTGCCAATAATCGGGGTGACCTGCTTTTGACCTTCAACCAGAGTCTTTATCTGGTATCCTGCTTAAAATTGCTTCCTCCTGCTCAGTTGATACACCTAGCTATCCTAAGCAATGTAGATGATATACAAGAAGTCCCTAAACCCTTCCTGCCTAGCTTCTTCTTTTCTTTTCAAAACGTATTTGTACCCAGATTTGTCTACCTTGGACAAGGGCTGAAGAAATTACAGGGGCTAGAGGTCCTTGTTAACAAACGGGTCATTGCCTTTGACAATACTGTGCCCCATGTTGTAGAGGAAGAGCGACATATGTCCGCTGTGATTCAAATGGGACCCAAATCACACTTTTTGGAGGACAAGGATGTTACTTTTGACCCCAAGCATAATCATCCCCAACACATCCTTCCTGCTCAGTTACAGCTTGCTGGCTGGGATGGATTGAACCCCTACCATATATTATGTCGCTTCTTTGGTAAAGGGCAGCAATGGCCCTTTGCTCCTGATGGCTACATCCCCAACTCAGTTATCCGGGCCCGCCTTTGGCCTGAAGGTACCCCAATCTTTTTACGCTATGATCTGTACCGAGATACAGACTGGGACATGACCAAACTCGTCAGACACCAGACACTGTCACCTATGCCTCTACTAGAAGAGAACATCTCAATGAGAAGAGAGAGGGATAAATCCAAGAAACAGAAAAGAAATTTCTATGATGTTCTAGTAAGCCTGAAAAACCAAAATTGGACAGAAAGAAAATTTGATGAAGGAATTATAAATAACTTAATTGAGACCATCCTCAGCCTCACAATTTACTGTTCTGTAGACCAATATAAGACATACATTAGTGTCCTGGCACAAATTTTTGCCACATATCAAGTATCTCCAAGATATTGCTCTGAGGCTTCCTGTCGCCTGATGGAAGATACAGTTCATCCCAATCCATGCATCCGTGAGCTAGCCTGGGAGGGGCTAGAGAGGCTAGGTGTCCTAAGCCATCTCTTTGCTGTTCCCCTGGCTATGGGATTGATGGACAGTGATGAAAGGGTGCGGGCTAAGGCCTTATATCTTCTAATAAGAGTCACAGGCATCCAAACTAAGACTATGCTGGTAAGCCTGCTGAAGAAACAAGATACTTTAGAAGAAATGCAGTAAGTTGGTAGTGGCTTTCACCCTTTTGTTTCTTCTAGTTCCTAACCTTTTTTTCTTACTCTTTTTATACAAATTATCCTCTTTCTTCACAATTCTCTTTCTATTCTTTTCCTCCCACTATGTTCTTTGTTTCTATTTGCTTTTTTCATCCCCGGTGCTTACCCCTCTTCTTCTAACCATTGATTAGCCTGCCTGTCACTTCTTCACTTCCTTAAGATTCATCAAGACTCAAGTCCACAAATCTTCCAACCAAAAAAGCATCTTGGCGGCGCCTGGGTGGCTCAGTGGGTTAAAACCTCTGCCTTTGGGGGCACCTGGGTGGCTCAGTGGGTTAAAGCCTCTGCCTTCAGCTCAGGCCGTGATCCCAGGGTCCTGGGATCGAGCCCCGTATCGGGCTCTCTGCTCAGTGGGGAGCCTGCTTCCTCCTCTCTCTCTCTCTCTCTGCCTGCCTCTCCACCTACTTGTGATCTCTCTCTCTCTGTCAAATAAATAAAATCTTAAAAAAAAATTAAAAAAAAAACAAAAAACCTCTGCCTTTGGCTCAGGTCATGATCCCAGGGTCCTGTGATCAAGCCCCACGTCAGGCTCTCTGCTCAGCAGGGAGCTTGCTTCCCCCCACCCGCCGCCTGCCTCTCTGCCTACTTGTGATTTCTGTCAAATAAACAAATAAAATCTTCAAAAAACCGTCTTGTATCTGGCAGCTCTATTCCTTGATATATTTGATTCTTTCTTCTTTACCCATCCTTTACTTCAGACTACTCTGCCCTAAATGGCTACTTTATCCCTGTCTCTTCAACTGGAATTTCTCCTTCTCCTTCTGTCTCTCTCCCTTCTTCACTCCTCATCTTCCTCCTCCTTCAAATCTTGTTTTGTCACTGGCTTGGTGTCATCCTTCTTTCCTCTTGACTTTTATAGGCGGGAATTTATTGGAGAAACCTCTCTGGACCAGCTGCTGGGGATCCAAGCTAAAGATATCCAGTGCCTGCTTACTCAGGTGGAGCAGCGGCTAAGAGAAAACCTGACCTTGTCATATAGAGACCAACAACCTACTTTTTATTTAGACATAGCAATGGATGGTAAACCCGAGACCCTTGTCAAACAAATAGTCATACCTGAAGAGATCACCAAAGAAAAGAAAAGAAAGACATATGTTCAAGCAAAGAGAAAAGAACTTAGTATGTATGGGGTAACATATAGGATATATTTGGGTCGCACCTCAGGGTACCAAAAGACAGGGTCAATAGGCAGGGTATCTAAAATGACACTAGTGGGAACATAATTACATAGAGATATTGTTCCCGAAAACAACTTTCTGGGAAAGAAACACATATATCACAACAAATACCAAGGTCTTACTTCCTTAGGATATGGAAGCTGGGATGAAATGGCAAGAATTTCTGTACCGTAAAGCCTCAGTTCCCTTTGCCTTTATACCTCTTATGGGTGTTCATTGGACTAGATAATAAAAAGGATATCACTCAGAACCTCTGTTTTTTCTTACCTATTTTTCTCCCAATGTCTCTGCAGTTAAAAAGGACCTGAGAGTTTCCAGAAAGCCAAGACAGACAGAGTCTATACAATTTAGCTCTATGTTGGTGCCTTTAAAGGATGAAGGTGAACAAAGAGAGGCCAGGAAATCAGAGCAGGTTGACACCCAGGATGTTGCCTTAGAGCCTGAACTGCCATTAAGTACTTTCAGCCCAGCCAAATCTCAAAAGGATCCTGAATCAGAGGAGGTTGTGATGGAAACCGCAGAAGGAAGAGGCCACATGGAGGTGACAGAAGTTATGAAGGCCATAGGTCAACATGGCATGAAAGATTATAGAGAGGTGTTCCCTGAGGTGGAAAGACATGAAGGAGAAGGAGGAGGTCACATGGAGGTCACAGAGGTTACGGAGGCCATAGATCAACGTGGTATGAAAGATTATGGAGAGGTGTTCCCTAAGGTGGAAAGACACAAACGTGTGAGTAGGCTTTGGAAAAGGGCACTGGAAAAAAGTCATGAAAAAGTAGCTGCGAAGTTGAAACAGGAGAAAGACTTGAAGGTCATTTCGAAGACAACTGCAGAAGAGCCCAAGGAAAAAGTCACGCAGGTTACTGAACAAGAAAAAGATACAAGGAAGAAACGTGGAAAGAGTGGCCGAGGTTTGGCTGGTACACCTGGACGCATGAGTAGATCAGATACCAGATCTTGGAGGGATGATATTTGCTATCTTGTCACCTCAAGGATAGCAAGTTCCCATCCAGGAATGTTAAGGGATCTGGGACAAGAATTGGTCGACTTGGCTCAGATGATGCTTGCTCCCGGAAAGCTCAGCTGGGAACTCTTCCAAGAGATCTGCCCCCTTCTAAAAGACTCATCAGAATTGGATGAACAAGTAGTAGAAGAACCATCCATTATAACTGAAGAGGCAGATATAGATGTTGTTGAGGAAGAAGGGACAGAATTGAGAGGACAAAGGGGCAAAAAAGGATTAACAAAGTACAAGGCAAAGAAGAAAAATAAAGTTGCTTTCTTAGATAAACTAGTCTTAGAGAAAAGGAAATTTAAAAAAGAAGCAAGGAAACTAACCAGGCAAGAAGGGAAAACAGCCAAGGAAAAAAGGAAACTGAGTATGCCAGAGAAGAAATTAATGCAGGGAAAGGAGAAACTGACCCACCGGGAAGAAAAAATAGCTTGGGAGGAAAAAACAGTAGCTTCCCCACAAAACCAATTAACCCAGGAAGAGCAGAAGTTACCCTTAGGAGAAAAGAAAGGGTTTGGAAAAGGGGGGAAACTAAGGGAGAGAAAAAGAGTGACCTGGGAGGCAAGGGAGGCAGGGGTAAGTGGGACTTGGAAGAGGGGTGAGTGGGATTTGGAGAAGATTATGATGGCCCACGAACGAGGCATGTGGCCCCAGGAAGAGGGATTGCCTATCTGGGGAGAGAGGAAATTGTCCCAGGAAGAGGAAAAACTGGACGAGGAAGAGGAGGAGCTGGGAGAGGAAGGGGAGGACCTGGGTGAGGAAGAGGAGGAGCTGGGAAAGGAAGAGGAGGAGCCTTATGAGGAAGAGGAGGAGCTGGGTGAGAAAGAGGAACAGCTGGGAGAGGAAGAGGAGGTGCTGGGTGAGAAAGAGGAGGAACCTTGTGAGGAAGAGGAGGAGCTGGGTGAGAAAGAAGAGGAGCTGGGTGAAGAAGAGAAAGAGCTGGGTGAGAAACAGGAGCAGCTGGCAGAGGAAGAGGAGCAGCCAGGTAAAGAAGAGAAGGAACCAGGTATGGAAGAGGAGGAACTGGCCTGGGATGCAGAGGAGCCAATATTGCACTTAAAGAAACAAGTTAAAGACAGGAAGAATTCCCACAAAGAGAAGAAATACATACAGGGTATGGAGAAACATGTTGAGGAAAGGCGTAAATTGGCCCAGAAAGAAGAACACTTGTCTAGTGAAGAGGAGGGACTGTCTGTGGAAGAAGGAAAACGGGCATCAGGAAGGGGCAGCTTGGCAGAGCAAGAAATTAAAATGACTCCAGAAAAGAAGAAATGGTCAGAAAAGGAGAAAAAAGTGGCCTATAAAAAGAAACAAATCCAAGAAAAGAAAAAACAAGTTGGGAAACAGGAGAAAGAAGACCAGACTAAGAAAGAAGAGGAAGAAGCCAAGGACAGACGGTTAGCCCAGAAAAGAAAGAAACTGGGCCTAGAAGAAGAAGAAAATCTTGTGGAAAAGGAGAGAAGGGCCCAGAAAGAAGAGGAAACAACCAAGAAAAAGAGGCAATGGGCCTGGGGAAAGAAGAGAGCAGAATTAGGAGAGGAGGAAAAAGCTGGAGAAATGCAGAAGTGGTCCTCAGAAGAAAAGAAACAGGCCTGGCAAGACAAGGAGGAGAAAGAGGAGAGATTGGCTCAAAAAGTGAAGAAACAGACTGAGGGGAAAAAACAACAGGCCAGAGAAAAAATGAAACTGATCCCAGAAGAGGAAAAAAAGATAGAGGAAATTGAGACAGTGTTCCCCGCCAAAGAGAAACAAGCTAAGAAAGAGGAGGAATGGGTTAGGAAAGATAAGAAATCCATTGATGATAAAGAAAAGACCCACGAAAAAGAGCAACTAGCCCTAGAAGAACAGAAACAGTCCCAGGAGGAGAGAATATGGGGTCAGAAAGAGGAGAAAGACAGCGATCAAAGAAAACAATCAGCCTGGGAAAAAGAGAAGTTGTCTGTAGAAGAGGAGGAACACACTAGTGAAATGCAGAAAACATCCCAGGAAAAAGAGGAAAAGGCACTGAAGAAAAGACTGACCCAGAAAGACAGTAAACTGACCAAAGAAGAGAGGCATGTTGATAAGAAAGAAAAGGCAGTAGCCAGGAAGGGAATGGGCATAACTAAGAGAAAGAAAAAAACTGAGGAAGAGAGAGAAATTATGAAAGAGGAGGAACTGTCCCAGGAAGAGAGGGCACCGACCTATGACATTAGGATCAAGAAGATGGGTGTTGCAAAGAAAAAAAGGAAACGAACCAGAGAGGAGAGAATACAGGCAATGAGGAAATTGGATATGGAGAAAGGGATTCATTCTGAAAAAAAAGAGGCTAGTTCCATGTTAAAAGATATAAGGAGGAGAGAGAGTTACCTATTGAGGATCCTATCTAAAATAGTTAGAGAAAGCAGTATAGTACCCCTGGAAGAAACAGAAATATCTGAGGAAGGGAGATCTTCTATGATGGGGAAGAGTGGAATGGATGGCCAGAAGTGGGAATTCTTTAAGGAACAGAGTGAAATAATGAAACAAGAGAAGGAGCTGGATCAGGAAGAGAGAAAAGTAGATGATGACAGACTGGCCACGAAAGAGAAAACATTGACTGATGGAGAGAGCTTGGAGGAGAACCAAAGGTTTTTAGAGAAAGTCCAGGAAAAGATACTATTAGATAAAGCCCAGATAGAGAGTATATTAAAGGAAGTCCAGGAACAAAATCTGTTAGGAAAAAAGCAGCTAAAGAAACTTTTAAGGAGAATTAAGGATAAACCAGAAAAAACTCAGCTAAAGTACTTATTAGAGAGTATCAGAGATACTCTGTTTGAAGGCTTATCTGAGAGTTTGATTGAGGAAATAAAGGAAGGTCCAATGAAGAAGGGGAAAGAGGAGGAGAGCATCACTGAGGAAGGAGAAGAGGAAGAAATTTTGCCCAGGAGAGAGAAAGGGAAATATTTGATTAGGAAGAAGAAAAAGAAGGCAAGCCTGAGTAAAGAAGAATTGGAGGAGAAGTTGGCGAAGAAGCATAAGAAAGAGAGTTCAACCCAAAGAAGGAAAAAGGAAAAGAGGTTGACTCAAGAGAAAGAGAGGCTGAGTAAGAAGAAAAAGGAGAGCCCACATGAGGAGGAGGAGAGGCTGACTGAGGAGGAGGAGCACCTGATTGAGGAGAAGAGACTGAGTGAGAGGGAGAGCCTGAGTGAGGGGGAGGAAGAAAGTCTAAGTGAGGAGGAGGAGGAGAGCCTGAGTGAGGGGGAGGAAGAAAGTCAAAGTGAGGAGGAGGAGGAGAGCCTGAGTGAGGAGGAGGAAGAGAGCCTGAGTGAGGAGGAGGAAGAGAGCCTGAGTGAGGAGGAGGAAGAGAGGCTGAGTGAGGAGGAGGAGGAGAGCCTGAGTGAGGAGGAGGAGGAGAGCCTGAGTGAGGAGGAGGAAGAGAGCCTGAGGGAGGAGGAGGAGGAGAGCCTGAGGGAGGAGGAAGGAGAAGAGGAGGAAATGGAGAAGATAGAGAAAAGAGAGGAGGAGGAGGAGGAAAAGGAGGAAAGGCAGAAGGATGTGGAGAGCAGACATACGGAGATGATACGCTCAGAAGAGAGAGTATTGAAAATGGAGCTCTCCAAGAAAGCTCTCCAAGAAAGCTTATCAGAAGATAAGGCTCTTGCTGAGAAAAGGGAGGGTACAACGAGAAGGGAAATGCCTTTTAAGAAAGAAAGACTGCTTGATGGAAAGAGAGATCCCACACTTACGGATAAGGTCATGTGGCCAACAGTTCTGAAGAGTCCTTTCAAAATACCCCTCCCAGTAGCCTTGGAAAAAAAGAGAATGCCCCTGGAAGTGTTGGGAGTTCATTTGGATTTGGAAGGACAGGAAAGTAAACGTCTTGGAGCACACCCTATGACAAGTTCTTGGGGAAGACAAGAGGATGTGCTCTTGCAGAAAGCCAGGGGTATGGAAATAGGCTTAGAGATCCAGATCCCGGAAGTCCTCCACAGGCCAGAGTCCCACTTACCTGACATTATCATGAAATCACAGAAACCAGAACGTTGGCCCAAAGGTGACAGGTGGAAGTGGTTCTTTAAGTACCAGGATAACCTAGTGAGGAAAACTAAAGGCCAGGCCCCAGGGCCAGCCCTAGCCCCATCCCTTACTTCTATACCAGCTGAAAGGCCATACTACTCAGAAGCGAGCTTCTCAGATGAGGACTGGATTAACAATGCTTTAATAAGACTGGAAGCAGGAGAGAAGCTTTCCAGGGACAGTTTCCATAGACTGCACCAGCTCCTCAGAGGCTTCACTGCAAAGGGATACTCGAAATGGATGCCTCTGTGCAATCTTAAAGCCACTGCTAAACACCTCAGGCAGAACCTCGTGGTAAGTCGCACAGACACACCACAACATAAGGATGCTTTGAGTCCAGTGCACTTAAAAGTGATCCCTCCAATTAGAAGAAAAGAAAAACACAGCCAGCTAGAGCTATTCCCTATCATTGAACCAGTGTTCCCATCAGCTACCAGGAGGTCTCAAACCCCAGCAGCTCTCAATTGGCATCTCTTAGTGGAGTCCTATAGGAAGAAGCAGGCACAACAATTATCCTGTGCTGTTGAGATACCGCACCTTCATCCAATCAGAAAGGATGTTCCCACAACTGTCTATCCCTCTGTCGATAAAAAATCCCTGGACTTGATAATCCAGAAGGAGTTCCAGGTCTTGAGTGATAAGGAAGAACTCCCCAAATTTCACAAGGCAAAGAGGGAATTTTTGTCCCTCAAGGCACTGCCCATACCTTCACCAGTGTTAGCATCAACCACCAGGAGGACTGGAGTCCCAAAGGCTATAAAGTGGCATCTTTTAGGAGAACCTTACAGGAGTGCACGGGTACAGCAGCTATCCAATGCTCTGGAAGAGATGGACATGAAGCACTTTTATCCTGCTGCGAGAGAGATTTTCACAGGTGCCCATGCCTCTGTGGACAGACAAACCCTAGCACTGATGTTCCAGAAGGACCTCAAGGCTTTTAAGAGAAAAGACAGGGCCCTCACAATGCCCAAGTTGAAGAAGGCACAGTCCATCTCTAAAAAAAAGGAAGAGGTGCCCCAATGGGAGACATTTGTGGCAGTGTATCATGTTTTGCGGATGTTGCAGCAACACTATGCAGAAGACAGCGTTGCTTGGATGGAACAGTTTTACCAACTCATGGATCTGTACCAATTTAAGTCCCCCCAAATCCAGAGGCTTCTACTAGAGTTGCTGCAGAGAGAGGAATTCCAACCCCAAGAGACCATGTTCAAAAAGTCCCTGAAAACTCAGGAGCTGGTACTTGGTGAACGGTTGCTCTGTGGCCTGTTTTGTGGTCATTCCCATGCCCCTGCAGGTCCTCTCAAGTTCCATAATGTTGTACCTCTGCCTGGGAAGAGCAGGGTGCACACTATCCAACCTGTGGGCATCGCTCAGTATGGATTCCTAGAACTTGCCTGGAAAAACCTACCACAAGTCAATTCTTACCTTGTTGAGGGGCGGCCCAACATTCCTACTCCTACTCTATGATTTGGCCTAACATGAGGACTTTGCGGTCTTGGTGGGAGATAAGCCTGATCATGGATTTTAAGCCTCCTTCCCTTTTCCCCACTTCAAGGTGGGGCTAGACAAGGACTTGTACTCATTCAGTTCCAAAAACCTGCTACCTTGTACTGAATAAAATGACATTTCTCATTGGTAACAAACATTTTGGCTTAAATCTCTTCCTCTCCAAACCTAGAATCCCCATTGAAAGTAGATAGAGAAAACAGATAACCTCTGTCCTAACAGGGCCAATTGTATTTCCTTTTTTAAAAAAAGATTTTATTTATTTGTGAGAGAGCACACAAGCAGGGGAAGTGGCAGGCAGAGCTGACAGAGGGAGAAGCAGGCTCCCCGCTGAGCAAGGAGCCTGATGCGGGGCTCGATTCCTGGGCCCTGGGATCATGACCTGAGTCAAAGGCAGCCGCTTAACTGAGCCACCCAGGCTTCCCCCAATTGTTTTTTCAGTCAGTGGGGTACATCCTTTGGATGGTAGGGGCCAGCATTGGATCAAATTTTGGTAGAAAAGTCTGTCCTTGAGCGCTTTTTCTTAATAGTTCCTCCCTCAAAGGTTCCTAGGGGGAGAGTGGTGCCGTTGGGCTTTTATTTATTTAGCATTAATCTGAGAAGAAGCAGAGAAGACCTGTAATTTTGCCCCTTCACAAACTTTGATTTGAAGTTCCTGGACGTCTCTAAACCTCAGTGTTCTCATCTACATAATGCGGAAATAGAGTGAAATAAGGATTAAGAATGCCAACTTTGAGGACATGATGAGCTCCACAGTGAGAGGGTCAAAACCTGAATTCACGTAAAAATGGAAAGAGAGGGGAGGGTGTGAGCTAGTGGAGAAAAACATCCCAGCTATGTATTCACAAAAAGACTGCATCTTGACTCGAACATGGATGATTTAATCTTGGACTTATCACTTAACCTCTTGGAACATTTTCCCTCATTTATAAAGTGGGAATAATAATCATCTCAGCCAGTTTTGCCTCTCAGGTAAAAGGGTTGGTAAACTATAAATGTTCACAAAACAGTGCGGTAAATTTAAAGCTATTTTTAAAAATTTTTTTAAAAAGATTTTATTTATTTATTTGACAGACAGAGATCACAAGTAGGCAGAGAGGCAGGCAGAGAGGGAAAGGGGGAAGAAGGCTCCCTGCAGAGCAGAGAGCCCGATGCGGGGCTCCATCCCAGGACCCTGGGTTAAGGCCCAGCCGAAGGCAGAGGCCTTAACCCACTGAGCCACCCAGGCGCCCCTTAAAGCTATTTAAAAAGAAAAAAAAGAATGCCAACTTTGAATTTGGAAGAACTCTCATTCCAGCTCTTTTTTCTGCCAGTTACTAGTTCCTTAATCTTAGCTTTTGGTTTCCTCAAAGTAAAACGGTAATAATGATGCCTATCTCAACGAAACACTTAACACAATTTCTGGAATATAGTTGTTTCTAATGGATAGCTATTTTAAAGGGAGATGTAGCTATATTAAGTGTGTAGATGAAAATAAGAGGTCTAAGATTCAAATAGGATTTGAATCCCTGCCTTTCAATTTGACATGTAATCTTGAGCCAGTGATTTCACTTCTCTAAGCCTCAGGTATTGTTTTGTTTTGTTAAATTTTCAATTGTTTATTCTAATCCTCAGCTTTATCATGTGCAGATGAGGCTCCTTGAGAGTCCCAGAGGAGATTTTGGGTATGCCTATTTTAGTGTACTGGGAACACAGGAAAGGAACTGAAGGCTAAAGGAGGGACCTGGGACCTCAGGGGGGTTTGAGGGTACCTTGGGAGAGGGAACAGAGCTCAAGGAGAGAGTCTGCAAGAGCAAGAGAGGAACTAGAGCTTGAAGGGGGTGTTTGGAAGCCCAAGAGAAGATCTTGGGCATCAGAAATCAAGACTCCGGAGGGAGGTGACAGATTCTGAAGAAAAAGGTTTGGTAGCCCAGGAGATCAGAAGCTTGGAAGTATTGAGAAGAAACCGTGGAGCAGGAGACAGATCTCAGGGGAGAGGTCTGAGAACCAAAGGGAACAGATGGAGTTGACAATGTACAGAAGCTAATAAGTTCTGGGAACAGATCCCATACTCAACAAAGAGTATCCCATATTCAACAAAGAGAGAAGAGCAGAAGCAGCAGATTTTTTAGTTAGAAGAGCCAGGGAGCCCTTGAAGGAGGAGCCAGCGCTTAGGGGAGATGGCTGTAAGCTTAAGAGAGAAGCCTGAGAGCAAGCAGAAGGGTTTAGGAGAAAAGGGAAGATCCAAAACTTAGAGAAGCCTGCGAGCTTCCAGGGAAGGAGCTAGAACCCAAAGAAGTCTGCAAGGTCAGAATAAGCTGAATAAGTCTAAAGATTTAAAACATACACCTAAAAAAATAAAAATAAAAATAAAACATACACCTATATGAGGTAATTCCCTCATGTAAAATAATACACACACACACACACACACACACACACACACACACACACACACACACACACACACAGAGGCTGCCTCTGGTTCCTGCCAATATTTGGTCTTGGACCCCTTTTTCTGACACAGAACTCCTAAATCCCTTGGAATCTCCTGGGAGATAGAGTGTCTTTTGTTCGAATGTGGTGACTCTTGGTGGACTCCTAGAAAGAGGCTGGTCACTAGGACCAAGCCATGTATAAGGGCTTGGAACTTTCAGCCACATCTCCCATCCTCTAAATAAAGGCTGGAGATTGAGTTAATGATCAATTATGCCTACATGATGAAGCCTCCATTTAAAAAATCCCAAAAGCATGGGGGGTGTGGGGAGCTTCCTAGTTGGTGAACACATTTGTGACAGAGGATGGTGCACCCCAACTCCACATAGCAGAAGCTCCTGCATTTAAGACCCTCCCACACCTCACCCTACCTATTTCTTTATCTGGCTGTTCATCTGTATGCTTTAAAATATCTTTTGTAATAAACCAGCAACAGTAAGTAAACTGTTTTCTTTTGTTGTATGAGCTGTTGTAGCATATTATTAAAACTGAGGAGGGGATTGTGGGAGCCGCCTGCAAATTTTATCCAAGTCAGACAGTTCTGGGTAACCTGGGTACCAACTATCTCTGATTAGGGTTTGAAGTGGAGAGCAGTCTTGTGGGACTGAACCCTTAACTGGTGAAATCTGTGCCCACTCTAGTGTCATAATTGAATCGAATTACAGGACACCAAGTTCATATTGGAGAATTAGTCTGTGTGGGGGGAAAATCCCACATATCTGATGTCAAATGTGTTGTGTGAGTAAAGGCAAACACAATGAGCTTTTCCTAGACACCCCCCCCCCAATCAACTATATCCTCAAATAGCCTATTTCTAGAAGAGGGAAAAACAAGATGAAAGGTATTAAATCATGTTTAGTTTGAGGAAAACTGTTAATAATTAGTTTACTATAAGGTCTGCTACAGCAGGAAGATGAAGCAATTTGTTTTTCTTTAACACTAGGGAGTTTTGCCGAGCTTTTTTACAATCCCAGAAACAAGAGAACTATAAAGAAGAAACGGAGCTTGACTTATTTACATCAACAGATACAATTTCAAAAAGTTATTTTTAAATGTGGTAAATGATACGTACAAAATTTGTTATTTTGGTCACTTTTAAGTATACAGTTTAGCACATTAAGTATATTGACATTGTTGTGCAACCATCACCAGCATCTGTCCAGAGAACATTTTTCCTCTTGTAAAACTAAAATTCTGTTCCCATTATATAATAACTCCCCACTTTCTCTACCCCCAACTCCTGGCACCTACCATTCTACTTTCTGTCTTTATGAATCTAAGTACCTCATATGAGTGGAAACTTAAAGTATTTGTCCTTTCTTGGCTTATTTCACTTAGCATAATGTCTATGTCTTCAGCATTCCACTATGTTGTAGCATGTGTCAGAATGTACTTCCTTTTTAAGATGCAATAATATTCCACTTTATGTATATACCACATTTTATCTATCCATTTATCTCTTGACGGGCACTGAGGTTGCTTCCACCTTTTGGCTATTGGGAGTAATGTTGCTATGAACATGGGCATATAAATTTCTCTACAAAATTTTTTTTCTCTACAAAATCTTAGCATTTTTGGTGTGTATGTTCAGAAGTGGAATTGCTGCTCATATGGTACCTTTTTTTTTAAGGAATTGTCAGTTGGTACAATTTTAATAATACCATTTGGGTTCATTCTACTAATCATTTTCTGACTTTATACAGTAATCTAAATGTGTTTCACAAACTTTGAAATAAAGTAGAAGGCTCCTTATGTGTATTTTAAGTTTTTATTGTCTCATTGAGGTTTAATTAACATGCAATAAAAGGTAAAGATATTAAACTTCCAGTTCACCAAGTTTTGACAATTGTATACACCCCCGTAACAACCACCCAGACCAAGGTAAAGCATTTCCATATGGCCCTTTCCAATTCTTTTGTGTCCATTTCCAGTTTTTCTCCAACTCCCTCCTGCCTTTAGTTTTTCCTGTTCTTGTACTTTATATAAATGCAATCATGAAGTATGTAGATTCCTGTTTGGGGCTTATTTTGCTCAACGTGTTTTTTGAGATCCTTCTGTATTTTGTATATCAATAGTTTGTTCTTTAGTTATTGTATGAACATACCAGATTTGTATATTCTCATGTTGATGGATATTTGAATTATCTCCAGGTAGAGGTATTATGAATGAGGCTGTTATGAACATTCTTGGACTGTGAATATGTTTTCATTTCTCTTGGTATGTATATACTTCAGGATGGAATTTAGGTTTGTTTTTTTTTTAAATTTTATTTTTTATAAACATATAATATATTTTTATCCCCAGGGGTACAGGTCTGTGAATCGCCAGGTTCACACACTTCACAGCACTCACCATAGCACACACTCTCCCCAATGTCCATAACCCCAACCCCCCCTCCCAAACCCCCTCCCCCCATCAACTCTCAGTTGGTTTTGTTTTTTAAAGATTTTAGTCATTTGAGAGAAAGAGTGAGAGAGAGAGAGCACGAGAAGGGGCGGGATCAGAGGGAGAAGCAAACTCCCACTGAGCAGGGAACCCAACATGGGACTCAATCCGGGACTCTAGGATCATGACCTGAGTTGAAGGCAGCCACTTAACTGAGCCACAGAAGAACCCCAAGGAATCTAGGTTTTTAAGAATATTTTCCCAAAGGGCACCTGGGTGGTTCAGTCGATTAAGCATCAGACTCTTGATTTCAGCTCAAGTCATGATCTCAGGGTCTTGGGATTGAGCTCTGAGTCAGATTCTGCACTCAGCATGGAGTCTGCTTCTCTCCTTCTTCCTCTGCTCCTCCCCTCACTCTTTCTCTCGAATAAACAAATCTTTTTTTTAAAGGAGTATTTTCCCAAAGAGATTGTATCACATTATATTCTCACAAGCCATATATGAGCATTCTAGTTGTGCCATATATTTGTCAACATTTCACATTGTGTATTTCTAGTGGACATAGATAATTTTAGTGGGCGTAGGTATTTCATTGTGATTTAATGCTGATAAATTGTGTTGACCCCTTTTTCTAGTGCTTATTGGCCATTTATATATCATTTGTGAAGTGTCCAAGTCATTTGTCCCATACTCCCTTTATTTTATTTTTTTAAGATTTATTTATTTGAGAATAAGAGAAATAAGAGAAAGAGAGAATAAGAGAAAGAGAGAATAAGAGAAAGAGAGAATAAGAGAAAGAGAGAGAGCGTGCTCTCGCACGAGAGGGGGAGGGCAGAGGGAGAAGCAGACCCCTTGCTGAGCAGGGAGCCTGAGGCGGAGCTCAATCCTAGAACTCCAGGATCATGACCTGAGCTGAAGGCAGTCGCTCAGCCAACTCAGCCACCCAGGTGCCCCCCACCACTCCCTTTAACTGGGTTGTCTTTTTGATTTACAGATGTTCTTGTCTATTACCAGTGTTTTTTGATGAGCAGATATTTTATATTTTGATGAAGTTCAACATACCATTTCTTTCCCCCTTTTTAAAAAGATTTTATTAATGTGTGTGTGTGTGTGTGTGTGTGTGTGTGTGTGTGTGTGAGAGAGAGAGAGAGAGAGAGAGAGACCGCACAAGTAGGGTGAAGGGCAGAGGGAGAAACAGACTCCCCACTGAGCAGGAAGCCGGATGTGGGACTCGATCTTGTGACTCCAAGGAGCTGAGCTAAAGGCAGACACTTAGCCAGCAGAGCCACCCAGGCACCCTCATTTCTTGTTTTATGGCTACTGCATATGGTTAGTGTGTCCTGTTCAAGAAAACTTTCCTTTCTCCAGCCAAAGTGATAAAGATATCTATGTTTTCTTCCAGATACCTTATGGTTCTGGGTTTAACATTTAGGTCTATGATCCATCTCAAATTAATTATTGTGTATAGTGGAAGTAGACACCAAGGTTCAATCTTTTTCCCACAGAAATAGCTAAACTGTTTCAAATAACATTTGCTAAAACTTTCCTCTCATTTAATTGTACTGGTTCTTTCCAAAATTGACAATAATTATTTCAGGACTCTGTATTCTGGTTCCATCAATATATTTGTCTGTCCTTACATCAGTGGCACAATACCTTGACTACTGCAGGGAGTGGTAGGATCCGGTAATGTCCTCCAATTTTGCTTTTCTTTTAAATAATATTTTGTCTCTTCTAGATCCTTTGCATTTCCATATAAATGTTCAAAACAACTAGTAATTTCTTCAAGGAAGGCTGCTGGAAGTTTTGGCAGGGGCTGCATTAATTTTAGAGATTTAGAAAGAATGGACATTTTAAGAATTTTGAACCTACCAATGAACATGTCATCTTTCCACTTGTTTAGGTCTCCCTTAATTTATCTTAAGAATAGTCAATTAGGCAGATTCAATCCTAAGAAATTGATGGTTTTGATGTCATGGTAAATGATATTGTTCCATTTTCCAATCATTTGTTGGTAGAATATAGAAATTCAACAGAATTTTGTATATCAACCTTAAATACTGTGAAGTTATAAACTCACTATTATTATTCTAAAAATATTCCATAAAGGGGCACCTGGGTGGCTCAGTGGGTTAAAGCCTCTGCCTTTGGCTTGGATCATGATCCCAGGGTCCTAGGATCGAACCCCGCATTGGGCTCTCTGCTTGGCAAGGAGCCTGCCTCCCTCCTCTTTCTCTGCCTGCCTCTCTCTGCCTACTTGTGATCTCTGTCTGTCAAATAAATAAATAAAATTTTTAAAAAATATTCCATAGAGTTCTTTTCAAATGCAAACATGTTATTGCAAATAAAAGTTTTATATACATAAGCAGAGGCACCTGCTGTCAAGGCAAAGAGACCAATTTGGAGATTTGTCTTATACCCTCGTCATACTGGTTTTCTGTTGTTGTTTACTTAGCTACTCAGCTTTTTAAGACTTAAATTCTTCAATTTGTAATTGCTTTAAAAACATTTTACTTCATCTTTTCTCATATTTATTCTATTAGTGTCACACTGACTAGGACTTTCAATACAATGCTGAATACAAGCAGTGAGAACGGGTATCCTTACCTTATTCCCAACCTTAGGGACACCTGTTCCAAAGTTCACCATTGAATATGATGTTAGCTATATGTTTTTCCCACATTTTTTTTATCAAGCTGAGGAAATTCCTTTCTATTTTTTAGTGTGCTGACAACTTCTATTATGAGCATGTTGAATTTTTCTTGGTAAACTTTAACAGAAAAGTTGTGAAAATAGCACAGATTGTTCCCATAAATCCCACAACAGGTTTTCCCTATTGTTATCTTACATTATTATGGTACACTGTTCACAATTAATGAACCCAATGCTAATACACTATAAAGTATTAATCTGATAACTTTATTCAGATTTAGTTTTTATCTAATATCCCTTTTTCTGTTCCAGGATCCCATCTAGGACACCATGTGACATTTAGTTGTCATATTCCCCTAGGTTACTCTGGCGTGACAGTTTATCAACCTTTCCTTGCTTCTGATGACATTGGAAGTTTTTAAGGAATACTAGTTGGGAATTTTGCAGAATGTCCCTCAAATGAGACTGATCTTTTTCTCATAATTATGGGCTAATGGGGTTTTGGGTGGAAAACAAGCAAAGCACCATTTTCATCAAATCATGTCAAGTATACTACTACCAGGATACATTTTCACTGATGAAGTTAACTTGATCACTTAGCTAGGGTAGTGTATATCAGATTTCTCCATTATAAAGTTACTCTTTTTTCCCCTTTCCAGACTGTGTTCTTTGGAATGAAGTCATTATGCACAGCCCACATGCAAGGCTTGGAGAGTTATAATGCACCTCCTTGGTGGTGGAGTATCTATATACATTATTTCGAATTCTACCGGATGGGATATTTGCTTATTCACCCCCACTTATTTATTTACTAAATCATTTATTTACATCATGTATTTCTGGATATTTATAAATTGGATTATAATCCAACATGATATTATGTATTTTGTTGCCTCAGTTGTTCAGTGCTAGCGACTGGGAGCTTTTTCAGTTGGGTTGTGTATCCTTTTGACTCACTCCCATCATTGTGGGCTTTTTAAAAACTGAGATGTAGGGGACCCTGGGTGATTCAGTCGGTTGGGCTTCCAACTCTTGGTTTCAGCTCAGGTCGTGATCTCATAGGTCCTGAGATTAAGCCCCACACTGGGGTCCATGTTCAGCAGGGAACCTACTTGAAGATTCTCTCCCTCTCCCCTCCCCATATCTGTGCATGTACTCTTAAATAAAATTTGAGGTGTAATTGACATATACTATTGTATTGGTTTTATGTATACACACAATGATTTATCTATATAATATTGTGAAATCATTACCAAATCAGTGTAACTAATATCCATCACCACACATAATTACAAAATTTCTTCCAGTGATGAGAACTTTAAAGATTTATTCTCTTAGCAACTTTCAAATATACAACACAATACTGTCAACTATAGCTATCATGCTACACATTATTTCTCACAACTTACTTATAACTGGAAGTTTGTGCCTTTTGACTACCTTCATCCATTTCATCCACTCCTGACTTCTTGCCTTTGACATCCACCAATTTATTCTCTGTATCTATAAGTATTTTTTATTCCACATATAAGTAAAAACACACAGTGTTTGTCTTTCTCCGACTTATTTAGCATAGTGCCCTCAAAGTCTATCCATGTTGTTGTACATGGCAGTATTTCCTTCTTTGTGACTGAATAATATTCCTCTGTGTGTGTCTGTGTGTGTGTAACATTTTCTTTATCCATTCATCTGTGGATGGACATCTAGGTTGTTTCCATGTCTACTACTACTACTACAATAATACTGCAGTGACTATGGTAGTGCAGTTACCTTTTCAAGATAGTGACTTTGTTTTCTTTGGTTAAATACCCAAAATGGAACTGCTGGATCATATGGTAGTTTTTAATTTTTTGAGGAACCTCTTTACTGTTTTCCCCATGGGCTTCACCAATTTACATTTCCAACAACAGTGTACAAACAATCCACACTCATAGTTATTTCCCCAACATATATTATTTCTTGTCTTCATAATAGCCATACTAACAGGTGTGAAATCTCATTATAGTTTTGAATTGCATTACCCTGATGATTCATGATATTGAGCACCTTTCCATGCACTTATTGGCCAATTATATATCTTCCTTAGAAAAATGTCTATTCAGTTCCTCTGTCCATTTTTTAAATTGGATTTTTCCTATTGAGTTGTGAGTTCTTTGCATAACTTGGATATTAAACCCTTACAGATATATAATTTGCAAATGTTTTCTCCCATTCTGTAGGTTGCCTTTTCATTTTGTTGGTTTCCTTTGCTGTGCAGATTTTTTTGTTTGATAATCCCACTTGTTTAGTTCTGCTTTTGTTGTCTTTGCTTGTCAAATCCAAAAAATCGCAAAGACTAATGTCAGGAAGCATATCTCCTGTTATCTTCTAGGAGTTTTATGGTTTCAAGTCTTATGTCAAGTCTTTAAGCCATTTTGAGTTGATTCTTATGTAGAGTATAAGATCAGTTTCATTCTTTAGCATTTGGCTGTGCAGCTTCCCCAGCATCATTTTTTTAAAAAGATTTTATTTATTTATTTGTCAGAGAGAGAGAGGGAGAGCGAGCGAGCACAGGCAGACAGAATGGCAGGCAGAGGCAGAGGGAGAAGTAGGCTCCCTGACGAGCAAGGAGCCCGATGTGGGACTCGATCCCAGGACGCTGGGATCATGACCTGAGCCGAAGGCAGCTGCTTAACCAACTGAGCCACCCAGGCGTCCCCCCAGCATCATTTATTAAAGAAACCATCTTTTCCCCATTATACATTCTTGGCTCCTCTGTCATAAATTAATTGAAGATATAGCATGGGATTATTTCTGGGCTCCATTCCATTCATCTATGTGTCTATTTTAATACCAATACCATAGTGTTTTGATGGCTATATCTTTGTAATACAATGAAATCAGAAGTGTGATGCCTCCAACTTTGTTCTTCTTTCTCAAGATTGCTTTGGCTATTCAGTCTCTTGTGATTCAATACACATTTTAGGATTCTTTGTTCTATTTCTTTGAGAAATGTTATTAAAATTTTTAAAAGGATTGCACTGAATCTATAGATTACCTTAGGTAGTATGGACATTTAAACAATATTAATTCTTCCAACAAATGAGCACAGAATATCTTTCATTTGTGTCTTCAATTCTTTTATCACTGTTTTATACTTTACAACATACAGGTCTTTCAGCTCCTTGGTTAAATTTATTCTTAGGTATTTTCTTTTTCATGAAGTTGCAAATGGGATTGTTTTCTTAATTCCTTTCAGTTCATTATTCATGTATACAAACACAACTGATTTTTCATACATTGACTTTGTAACCTCCAACTTTACTAATTTCATTTATTAGTTCTAACACATTTTTTGTGGAGTTTTCAGGGTTTACGATACATGTCATTTCAAGTAGAGACAGTTTTACTTCCTCCTTCCCAATTTGATGACTTTTCTTTTTCTTGCTTAATGATTCTAGCTAGGACTTCCAGTACTATGTTGAATTAAGTGGTGAGTGTGGGAACCTTTGTCTTATTTCTGATCTTAGAAAAAAAGCTTTCAGCTTTCACTATTTGGCACAATGTTAACTGTGGGTTTGTCATATATGACTTTCATTAAGTTGAGGTATATTCCCTATATACCTACTTTGTTCAGGATATTTATCATGAATGAATATTGACCTTTGTCAAATGCTTTTTCTGAATCTACTGAGATGATCATATGATTTTTTATTCTTCATTTTGTTAGTGTGGTGTATTACATTGATTTGTAGATAGTGAAGCATCCTTCCAATCTGGAATAAATCCCACTTGATCACTGGGTATGATCCCTTCAATGTATAATTGAATTTGATTTGCTAGTATTGTGTCGAGGATTTTTGCATCCATGTTCATTAGGGATATTTGCCTATAATTTTCTTTTCTTGTAGTATCCTTGTCTGGTTTTGGTATCGGGTAACACTGGCCTTGTAAAATAAGCTTGGAAGTATTCCCTCCTATGTTTTGGAAGAGTTTGAGAAGGTGTTAAGTCTTTAAATGTTTGGAAATAATTTTTTTATTATTGCATAATCTGAGGATTCATATGTTTCTTCAGTACTAGGAAATTCTCAAATGTTAACATTCTTCTTATCTCCTCTCCCTCCTTGACTCAATTGATTCTCTGGAACTCTGATTAAAAATAGGTTGGCATTTCTCATTCAGTGGTACTGCCTCTTGGCCTATCCTAGTTTCTATCTCTATACATCTAAATTATCTCTCTTTAATTTCCTCTAATTGTTAAATTACTCACCACCCCCCACCCCACCCAGGTATATCAAATCAGTTAACTGCTTTAAGGTCTGTCGTTTTTCAAACCTGTCTAGTGTGTGGGTTTTTTTTTTTTCAAGATTTTATTTTATTTATTTATCTGAGAAAGAGTGCACAAGCAGGGGGAGGGACAGAGGGAAAGGGAGAAGCAGACTCCCTGCTGATCAGGAAGCCCAATGCGGGGTTCAATCTCAGGAATCCTGAGATCATGACCTAAGCCGAAGTCAGACACTCAACTGACTGAGCCACCCAGGTGACCCACCGTCTAGTGTTTTTAATAGTATTTGCTTTCCCCGTGTTTTTTTTTAACTATATATTTTGATTATCATCTTAACAATAGTTACCATATACTCTCCAAGCAGTAGTTCTGTATCCTGAAAGGAGTAAGCATGACTTGGAAGTACTGGGAAATGAATTGATAACAAAGCTGTAGAAAATGTGTGGATTTTGGCCCCCTGAGACCCAAGAGGGAGTGCCACTAACATTATATGCAGAGAGGTAAGAGCAAAAATTATACTTGGAATACCAAGTAAGTAAATTCAGTCTCTTGCTCAGATGGACTAAGCTGTACTCAAGAAATTCCTGGTCCTGATGTGGATCCCCAGAATCTTTCCTTTGTAAGGGAAGCTGTAGGTCTCCTCTGTTAAAACTTTGAGGGAGAATGAGTATGGCATATGTATGAAGGAAAGAACATGGCTAATTTCTGTCTCTACTTCAGAGACTGGAATCCCTGGTGTTGAAGGAAGTAGTGGCTGTGATCCAGACTTGCTTAACATATTTGGACTATAGACAGGTTTTTTTCAAATAAGTCAGTTTGGGAGATAGAAGTCAGGATTATTCTCTCATGAAGCTAAAAAATGTATATATTTTCCACAGTATGAATTGCCAAGGTTTCTGAAGAGACTGAGATTTTACCCTATGTGATAGCTATTGAGCTGGTATTATGGTTTCATGAAAGCTGGCAGAAGACACGAGATTTCTGGTTGAAAATAGGACTTTACTCATGGCACACCAAGAAACTTGAGCTTCTTGTATCAGTTCTCCATGTCCCCAAAGTCCCAGAGGCATGAAGCAGGTGGGCCTAGACAGATGCCTACCCACAAGGTGGTGGGTTATGTTACAGGTGAGGAACACTGAACTTGAGGAGCATGCTACTTTCTTTTTTTTTTTTAAGATTTTATTTTATTTATTTGACAGACAGAGATCACAAGTAGACAGAGAGGCAGGCAGAGAGAGAGGAAGGGAAGCAGGCTCCCTGCTTCACAGAGAGCCCGATGTGGGGCTCGATCCCAGGACCCTGGGATCATGACCCGAGCCAAAGGCAGAGGCTTTAACCCGCTGAGCCACCCAGGCGCCCCAGCATGCTACTTTCTAATAGCCTATGAGCAAATCTCTTTGTCTAGAGTGAGATATTTTCTTATGCCTCAAATTTGCTTGCTGCAAGCACAACCCTGAGAATGTCCTGATAAAATGTAGTTAGAGATCTGTGGTTTTGGTACACCCAGTGTATTAGTTTGCTAGCACCCCCATAAGAAAATATCACTGACCAGGTGGCTTAAACAACAGAAATTAATTTTCTCACAGTTCTGAAAACTATTAGTCTGAGATCAAGGTGCCAGAGTTGATTTCCTCTGATGACATACTCTCTCTGGCTTGCAAATTACTTCCTTCTTGCTGTGTCTTCACATGATCATGTCTTTGTGTGTCCATGTATCTTGTTATAAAACATCAGAGAGATTGGGTTAGAGCTCACCCTAAGGGTCCTTATTTTAACTTAATCACCTCTTTATTTTTTTTTAAAGAATTTATTTATTTGAGAGACACTGAGAGAGAGAGGCAGAGGGAGAGGGAGAAGCAGGCTCCCTGATGAGCAGGGAGCCCGATTTGGGGCTCAATCTCAGTACCCTGGGATCATGACCTGAGCCAAAGGCAGACACTTAACCAGCTGAGCCACTGGGGCACCCCTTAATCACCTCTTCAAAGGCCTTATCTCCAAATACAGTCATATTCTAAGGTAGTGGGGGTTAGGGCATTGTGATTTTTAAAATTTCATTGACAGAGAGGGAGCACAATTCAGCTCAAAATACTCAGCAATATGGAGTTGTTCACAGTCCAAGACAGATTTTCACCCGACATGCACATATATGAGAACAGTGCAGTGAATTTTCCTAAGCTAAACAATCTTTTGTAACCAGAACCCAGATTAACCTCATTACCGGCACGTTCAAGGTTCCCTTTCATGATTTCCTCCAGTCACTACCTTTGAATGAAACCTCTGTCCTAATTTATTAGAGTATAAATTAGTTTCCCAATCTGTACTGTTAGAAACATAATTGAAATTATATATGACATAGTCCTTGGTATCTGGTTTCTTTTCCTCAACATTCTTCTTTGGGAGATTCATATACATTGCTGACTATAGTTTTAGAGGATTCATTGTCATTGCTGTATATTATTCTATTGTGTAAATATACCAAAATTTATCCATTCTACTGTTAATGAACATTCAGGTAGTTTCCAACTTTAGACTCTACTACTATGAATATTCTAGTATATCACTTTTGATAAATATATGCATGCTTTCATGGACTTCTGCAACTTATGTCTGCCCAGCTCAGAGATCTGCACAAAAAAGGATCCTTAAGGAATGATCAGCTATGATGATTTTGAAAGTTATATATCAGGCAAATTACTGATTATACTTTTGCAACTCTGCTATACTGATATTTTTCAAGGACTGGTGTTACGAATGGAATGTTCGTGTTCCCAGCCCCAAATTCATATGTTTAAGCCCTTATCCCAATGTGATGATATTTGGAGATGGGGCCTTTGAGAGGTAATAAGAATTAGGTGGGGGTCATGAAGGTGGGGTCCTCATAATGAGACTAGTACCCTCATAAGAGACACCAGAAACCTTGCTCTCTCTGCCATGTCAGAACATAGCAAGAAAGTGGCCATCTGCAACCTAGGGAGAGAGTACTTACCAGAAACCAAATTCACTGGCACCTGATCATGGACTTCTAGCATCCAATACTGAGAAAATGAATTTCTGTTGTTTCAAGCCAGTCCATGGTATTTTGTTATAGTAGCTCAAGCAGACTAACATAATTAGGAACATTTATTTTCTTTCATGAGACTTCCTATTTTGCCTTGTTCCACAAAGTAACTAGTGGCTCCAACCAGACAGTAGTGCATTTCCCTATCACATAAAAGACTGGAGAAACTATACGAATATGGCAAATATGTGATATCCCAATGATATCACATATATATGTAAGCAACAGCATAGAGAGAAAAAGAAGAAAAGGAGTAAAGGGTCTGAGCAAAATGCTTCCAAGAAAGTTACCCAGAAACTGCTAGAAAATTCCAGTGCCAGCCTGCTGATTATAATTTGTTCTATGTCTACACCCAGCAGCAATAAATGAAGTCCCTAATCTGAATGGTCATTACACCAGTTAGCAACTGGAATATTAGCTTAAAAGAGGAATATAATGAATTCTGCACAGGTTATAAATAAGACTGCTTACTATGGGAGCCAAAGATATAGTTTTAAGTTCAGCTAAATGCAGTTAAGTACAGTGGGACTCACTGATTTCCTGGAGACCATTACTGGTAGAAAGATTTATTGAATTCAACCAAGATCCTGGAACTGAAGACATACAGGTTCACTTCCAGAGCATCTGAAAAAACAGTCATCTTCTATTTCCCTCCCCAATTTCACATCTCATCACACAAAATCCAAACTCTGGTTTGTTTGGGTTTTTTTGAGTTCAATATTTTGTGTATTATCAAACACTTGTTTGGCAAGTTCGCAGGGCTTGAGTAAGGGCTCAATAAGTCTATCAGCATATGCAGTGTCCACTCTATCATGGCTAGAAAAAGCGTTTCGGGTTCACTCTTAGCTTTCTGACCCTCCAACATTTCCTGTGCCTGCATTGTGAGGGTCTTCAGTTGCCCCCAAGTTGGGATCATTGGTGGTTGTTTTTGCACACGAGGTGGCTGTCGTGTTGGAGCAGGCATCAGGGGTGTAATCCTCAGCCTCTGGAGCGGTGAGATGAGCCATTGGGATGGATCCAGAAATTCCTCTGGAGTGTGATCCATCACAGGTATGCATGAAGCACTCAGGAAGCCAGATGGGTCCATCAGTGTTCCTGAGACACAGGTGGGGAAATCTGGAGTGGGGGGTCTTAGGACCAGGGGGTGCTCTTTTTGCTCCTTGACTGTGAAGAGGGCCAAACTCTGGTTTTCTAATGTTGTTCTCTAGCATACAGAGAGAGGCTGGTTCCCTGTCTCAAGGCAAAATTGAAAGCAAACAGACAAAAGGACAGGTCTAAACATCCATTTTCAGAAAAATGTAACGCTTTCAAGTCAATGTAATGGGACTGCTACAGGTGAAGTTCCATTTAAGTACAAAATGGCAATATTTTATTCTTAAAGATTTTAAAGATTTTATTTATTTGAGAGGGAGGAAGAGAAAGAGAGAGAGAGCACAAACAAGTAGTGTGGAGCAGAGGGAGAGGGAGAAGCAGACTCCCTACAAAGCAGGGACAACCATGTGGAGTCTGAACCCAGAACCCTAGGATTATAACCTGAGCCAAAGGCAAAAGCTTAACCAACTCAGCCACCCAGGCACCCCAACAATAATATTTTAATAATCAGGCATAAAATGATAACATTAAAATGAGATGGTTAGAGAAGAGTTAATATAAAAATGTACAAAACATTTATGATATAAACATGTATAATAAGTTACATGTATTATACTACTCACATCAGTAAGTTAGAGTGGTTTTAAAATTTTTTTATTTTTATTTTTTTAAAGATTTATTTATTTGACAGAGAGAGCGAGCGATCACAAGTAGGCAGAGAGGCAGGCAGAGAGGGAGGGAGAAGCAGGCTCCCTGCTGAGCAGAGATACTGATGCGGGGCTCAATCCCAGGACCCTGAGATCATGACCCGAGTGGAAGGCAGAGGCTTAACCCACTTAACCCAGGCATCCCCGTTTTTGTTTTTGTATTTTAAAGATTTTATTTATTTGACAGAGAGAGAGAGAGAGAGAGATCACAAGTAGGTAGAGAGAGCAGGGGAAGCAGGCTCCCCATTGAGCAAGGAGCCCCATATGGGGCTCAATCCCATGCCCCTGAGATCATGATCTGAGCCAAAGGCAGAGGCTTAACCCACTGAGCCACCCAGGTGCCCCAATAAGTTACAGTGTTAATACAAACATGTACTTTTTTGCTCTCATCAGTTAATATCTGAGGAGTGAATGCCCCAGACTGCAAGTTTAATTTGGTTTTGTTTAGCTAAGAGACCTGATTAATTTTTTTTATTTTTTAATTTTTTTTAAAGATTTTTTTTTAAAAGATTTTATTTATTTATTTAACAGACAAAGATCACAAGTAGGCAGAGAGGCAGGCAGAGAGAGAGGAGGAAGCAGGCTCCCTGCTGAGCATAGAGCCCGATGTGGGGCTCGATCTCAGGACCCTGGGACCATGACCTGAGCCGAAGGCAGAGGCTTTAACCCGCTGAGCCACCCAGGCACCCTTTTTTAAAAGATTTTATTTATTTATTTGACAGACAGAGATCACAATTAGGCAGAGAGGGAGGCAGAGAGAGAGGAAGGGAAGCAGGCTCCCTGCTGAGCAGAGAGCCGGACACGGGCCCGATCCCAGGACCCTGGGATCATGACCTGAGCCGAAGGCAGAGGCTTTAACCCACTGAGTCACCCAGACGCCCCCTGATTAATTTTTTTTAAAGATTTTATTTATTTATTTGACAAAGATCACAAGTAGGCAGAGAGGCAGGCAGAGAGAGAGAAGGGGAAGCTGGCTCCCTGATGAGCAGAGACCCCAATGTGGGGCTCAATCCCAGAACCCTGAGATCATGACCCAAGCTGAAGGCTGAGGCTTAACCCACTGAGCCCCCCAGCTACCCCGAGACCTGATTAAATTTTTTAAGATTTACTTTTTTATTTGAGAAAGAAAGAATATCTGAGTGAGTAAGGGGAAGACAGAGGGAGAGAAAGAATCTTGAGCAGCCTCCCCACTAAGCACAGAGCCCAATGTGGGGTTTGATCCCACAATCCTGAGATCATGACCTGAGCTGAAACCAAGAGTCGGATGCTCAAGTGACTGAGCCACCCAGGAGTCCCTTGATTTTTTTTTAAGGTAGACTGTATGCCCTAAATGGGACTTGAACTCATGACCCTGAGATCAAGAGTTGTATGTTCTACTGACTGAGCCAGCCAGATACCCCATCATCAGTTGTCTGTTTAGAAGGTGGTGAAGATATCCATTTCTTTTTGTTAATCTGTGTAAATAGGGAGGGAAATATAGGAATTCCAAGCAAGCATGAAAGCAGTAAGAATTGTACTAAGGGAAAACGGATCAGCACCAATGACCATTCAGAATAACCACACAGAAGGAGGTCCAAAAGGTCATCAGTATGAGGCATATCACAAACAATAACCAAACAGATATAGGATTCAATACCATTCCAAAAAGGAAAAAAACTGCCAAATGTCCTTAAGAGAATATACAACAACTAAATCATTCATCTCTTAGGAGTTGAAACATCTATCAATTATTTTGAAAATAACTATTACTTTTAATAAGAAGCAAAACATTTTTAAAAGCAAGTTGGCATGTTTAATATACTACATTATAGTATATTATGGGAGGGAAGTCACATAAAATTTTAGTTAATAAGGACTGATTATGCCTTAAATATCCTACAAGTTAATCACTCAATCTTTACTATTAAAAGATACCCATTGGGCGCCTGGGTGGCTCAGTGGGTTAAAGCCTCTGCCTTCGGCTCAGGTCATGATCTCGGGGTCCTGGGATCGAGCCCCGCATTGGGCTCTCTGCTCATCAGGGAGCCTGCTTCCTCCTCTCTCTCTGCCTGCCTCTCTGCCTACTTATAATCTCTGTCAAATAAATAAATAAAATCTTAAAAAAAAAAGATACCCAAATCTTAAGCTGGTATAAGTTCAAATTGGAATGTTACAATGTTATATGATGTTAAAAGTTATCTCCATGGTAATCACAGAGAAAATAGCTTTAGAATACAAACAAAAATAAGTGATAAGGGAATTAAAACACTTCATTGCAAAATATCAACTAAACACAAAAGATGACAATAATGCAGAAAATGAGGAACAAACAATAAGGCAAATAGAAAACAAAGAGCAAAATGACACAAATAAGTCTTTTATCAGTTATTACTTTACATATAAATGGAGTAAACTCTACAATCAAAGACAGAGTTTGGCAAAATGGATAAAAAATTAATGAATTCTATATGCTGTTCTTGACAAGAGACTCACTTTAGACTTACTAGAGACACAAGTTGAAAATGAAAGGCTGGGAAAAAAGTATTCCACGCGAACAGTAACAAAGAAAGCAGCGATGCTAGAAATCAACTAGTCATGAAAATACAAATAGTTTCTGACTCTACGTTTACGGAGAACTGTCAAATCTTAGAGACAGAAAGTAGAATGACAGCAGCCAAGGGTTAGGGGGAGGTGGGAATAAGTTATTGTTTAACTGTTATAGTTTCAGTTTTGCATGATGATGACTTCTGGAGACAGATGGTGGTGATGACTGTACGATATGAATGTACTTAATACCACTGAACTGTACACTTAAAAACTTCTGTTGAGAGTAAACTTTATTGTCTTAACATAAATTTTATATTATGTGTACTTTACCATGATTTGAAAATGTGTTATTAGATTAAAAATGAAAAAAGACCTAAAAGAGTTCAGGATCACATTGACTCTGACCAGTCCCAATAATCTGACCAAGGAACAAGTATGGTATCACTCAGATACTGCTACCTTGTTTGTCAGGTAAGAATACTGAAACTATAAACTACAAAACTTTTCCCAAGGGGAAAAAAGACCAAGGAAGAAAAACTGGGAAGTATTAGAGTATGACCAAAATGCATAGGAATAGAGTAAAAAATAATCAAATCCATGGCAATATTACTGTAAATTCACTGATAAGTTTTATGAATATTTCAATCTTTTGTGGACATTTTCTCAACATTTATAGATCTGGGGTGATTTTAAAAAACATTAAATTTCTGATTTTCAGCAGATGTTCAGAGAACTGACATTTGCAACTGATCACTATAAAATTAAAGATACTTCATTTGTTAAATCTTTAAGATTTGGTTTATTAGCAATATAAGTAGAGCCATCATTTAGAGAAATACTGAATAATGCTTAATGAAATGCTGATAGATTAAAAGAGTAGAAATTAATTTTAAATAAAGGCAAAGCCATTTCAGTGAATGTAAATAATCCATATAAATATTAAGAAAAGGAATTTTCGGGGCGCCTGGGTGGCTCAGTGGGTTAAAGCCTCTGCCTTCGGCTCAGGTCATGATCCCAGCGTCCTGGGATCGAGCCCCGTATCGGGCTCTCTGCTCTGTAGAGAGCCTGCTTCCTCCTCTCTCTGCCTGCCTCCCTGCCTGCTTGTGATCTCTCTCTCTCTGTCAAATAAATAAATAAAATCTTTTTTTAAAAAAAAAGGAATTTTCATTTTGACTTTCAGCTAACTGATCATTCAGAAAAGTAAACAGTCTAATAAAATTCTGAATAGAAATAAGAATATTTGGTAGGTTACTAACCCTTCGGATAAAGGGCTAGTATCCAAAATCTATAAAGAACTTATAAACTCAACACCCAAAGAACAAATAATCCAATCAAGAAATGGGCAGAAGACATGAACAGACATTTCTGCAAAGACGACATCCAGATGGCCAACAGACACATGAAAAAGTGCTCAATGTCACATGGCATCAGGGAAATACAAATCAAAACCACAATGAGATACCACCTCACGCCAGTCAGAATGGCTAAAATTAACAAGCCAGGAAATGACAGATGTTGGTGAGGATGTGGAGAAAAGGAAACCCTTCTACACTGTTGGTGGGAATGCAAGCTAGTACAGCCACTCTGGGAAACAGTATGGAGGCTCCTCAAAAAGTTGAAAATAGAGCTACCCTACAACCCAGCAATCACACTATTGGGTATTTACTCTAACGAAACAAATGTAGTGATCTTAAGGGGCACATGCACCCAAATGTTTAGAGCAGAAATGTCCACAATAGCCAAACTATGGAAAGAACTTAAATGTCCATCAACAGATGAATGGATAAAGATGTGGTATATATACACAATGGAATACTATACAGCCATAAAAAGAATGGAATCTTGCCATTTGCAATGATGTGGATGGAACTAGAGAGTATTATGCTGAGGGAAATAAGTCAATCAGAGAAAGACAATTATCATATCTCTCTGATATAAGGAATTTGAGAGGCAGGGTGGGGGTTGTGGGGGTAGAAAAGGAAAAAATGAAACAAGATGGGATCAGGAGGGAGACAAACCTTAAGAGACTCTTAATCTCACACAACAAACTGAGAGTTGCTGGGGATAGGGTGGCTGGATTATGGACATTGGGGAGGGTATGTGTTATGGTGAGTGCTGTGAAATATGTAAGCCTGAGGATTCACAGACCTGTACCCCTGGCGCAAATAATACATTATATGTTAATTAAAAAATAAATTAAAAAAAAGAATATTTGGTAGGACCAAAAACTAACTATATCAAAATATAAACTATTTGTATGAGGGGTACATTTAACTTAGTAAAAAATAGCATAAATCAACATAAGTCTGGAAAAAAAGCAGAGGATTTAGACACTATTTTTTTAAGGCATCTATAGGTCAGGAGAAAAAAAAATAAATGGGTAAAAGAACTAGAAAAATCACAGTAAGCAGCATGACTTGCCAATAAAAATATGTGGAAAATATTCAACTCACTGGTAATTAGAAAAACTAAAAACTGGGGCACATGGGTGGCTCAGATGATAAGCGTCAGCCTCCAGATTTTGGCTCAGGTCATGATCTTGATGTCAGGGTTGTGGGACTGAGCCTGGCCTCAAGCTCTGTGCTCAGTGGGGATTCTGCTTAAGATTTTCTCCCTCACACATGAAAAAATGTTCATCATCACTAGCCATCAGGGAGATTCAAATTAAAACCACATTGAGATACCACCTTACACCACTTAGAATGGCCAAAATTACCAAGACAGGAAACAACATGTGTTGGAGGGGATGTGGAGAAAGGGGAACCCTCTTACACTGTTGGTGGGAATACAAGTTGGTGTAGCCTCTTTGGAGAACAGTGTGGAGATTCCTCAAGAAATTAAAAACAGAACTTCCCTATGACCCTGCAATTGCACCACTGGGTATTTACCCCAAAGATACAGATGTAGTGAAAAGAAGGGCCATCTGTACCCCAATGTTTATAGCAGCAATGGCCACGGTCGCCAAATGGTGGAAAGAACCAAGATGCCCTTCAACGGACGAATGGATAAGGAAGATGTGGTCCATATACACTATGGAGTATTATGCCTCCATCAGAAAGGATGAATACCCAACTTTTGTAGCAACATGGACGGGACTGGCAGAGATGATGCTGAGTGAAATAAGTCAAGCAGAGAGAGTCAATTATCATATGGTTTCACTTATTTGTGGAGCATAACAAATAGCATGGAGGACATGGGGAGTTAGGAGAAGGGAGTTGGGGAAATTGGAAGGAGAGGTGAACAATGAGAGACTATGGACTCTGAAAAACAATCTGAAGGGTTTGAAGAGGTGGGGGGTGGGAGGTTGGGGGAACCAGGTGTTGGGTATTAGAGAGGGCACGGATTGCATGGAGCACTGGGTGTGGTACAAAAACAATGAATACTGTTATGCTGAAAATAAATTTAAAAAAATGATTTAAAAAAAAAAAAGATTTTCTCCCTCTACTTCTGCTCCTCCCAACCCCCACTCCCCACGCTCTCTGTAAAACAATCTTAAAAAGAACCCTGAAAACTAAACCACATACTAGAAGGAGAAACGTAAGACATATTTCATCTTTGACTGAGTTGTCAGATGTATCAGACGTCAAAACTAAGTAAGTTAGCAATACATAGCAAGGCTGAAAATGTATGCAATGTATGCCTTAGTAAAACTAGTAATACTAGTATATAGGAGCAAAGCTATTTACTGTTCTTGTAATTGTGGAAAAACTGTCAACAACTGTATTATGGTCAAAAGACAAGATTTAAATTCATTGAGGTATATGTACATAAAGATTGAACTAAATGATATTTCAGATTGTAGAAAAATAGAGTGTACATTCAGAAAAAAAACAAAGATAACTGTGGTTCATAATGTGAGCTGTCTGCCATCCAGTCATCACTAGTAACATGAAATAATGACTGATAATTCCAACCTTAGAGTCACCCCCTCGGATTTGGCAACATTTCCTGGAAATGTTAATAGGCATCAGGAATGGGGATTCCCTGGTAACGTTTTATTTATTTAAGACTTATTTATTTGAGGGGGGGGGTGCACTCGAGTACAAGTGTGGAGGAGGGTCAGAGGGAGAGAGCGAGCCAGCCAGATGTGGGGCTTGATCTCAGGACCTGAGGTCAGGGCCTGAACAGAAACCAAGAGTCAGAAAATTGTGCCACCCAGGCACCCCACTAGTAACATTTTAACATGTTATTTACAACAGGTCTCTAATCATGTTTGGCTGATACAAGCTTTTCATTGTTCAGAGGTAGAGATTTAGTATTTAATATTTCATTAACTTACTTAAGTGCAATAACTTTTTAAAAAGTTCTATGAAGGGGCACCTGCATGGCTCAGTGGGTTAAGCCTCTGCCTTCAGCTCGGGTCCTGATCCCAGAGTCCTGGAATCGAGCCCGGCATCAGGCTCTCAGCTCAGCAGGGAATCTGCCTCCTCCTCCTCTCTCTCTCTCTCTCTCTCTGCCTGCCTCTGCCTACTTGTAAAATCTTGTCTGTCAAATAAATAAATAAAATCTTAAAAAAAAAAAGTACTATGAAGTACTAATGGTGTGCCTAGTGGCATAATTTTCAAAATGTTGGGTACGGGCGCCTGGGTGCCTCAGTGGGTTAAGCCTCTGCCTTCAGCTCAGGTCATGATCTCAGGGTCCTGGGATCAAGCCCCGCATCAGGCTCACTGCTCAGCGGGGAGCCTGCTTCTCCCTCCCTCTCTGCCTGCCTCTCTGCCTACTTGTGATCTCTGTAAAATAAATGAATAAAATCTTTAAAAAAAATATTGGGTTAAGGTATGTCTCTATATTCAACATGCATATATAGTAATCTGGAGAAGTACCATGCTGCCCTATTGCAATGACATATTTTACTATAGAACTCAAGTTATTGTCTTGTGTTATATTTAATTCTCAAACCTAAACTTGTGTGGGACAATGGTATTACCTGTCAGATGATGAATGACTGAATATTGGATTCCCCATCTGCAATAAATGGACATAGATGTATTTGTTAGAAGGAAAAATCACAGTGACATCATAGATGGTTAACTGACACTGGGTGTGATTTTCTGTAATCACTATTTGAAAGGTACTGATTCTTTTACAGGATTGAAAACTAATTGTGGAAGAACACGGTATTTCACCAAAACTAGTATGACTTGATGCTGGCACTTTCTTGACAGTGCCAGAAAATACAGAGTAAGTTATTTTAAATGACTGACTAAAGACGTTTATCTGGCTGGAAGGACTGAAAGTAGTTATCAATTGAAAATAGCATCCTGATGTAGAAAATGGTAAAATGTGGCAGTGGGGGGTGAGATTCCATTTAGCATTGAAGAAATCAGTTATCTACAATTCAAGTCATTCTTTTTTTTTTAATATATATATATTTTTTAATTTCTTTTCAGCGTAACAGTATTCATTGTTTTTTGCACCACACCCAGTGCTCCATGCAATACGTGCCCTCCCTAATACCCACCACCTTGTTCCCCCAACCTCCCCCCCCCCCCCCGCCCCTTCAAGACCCTCAGGTTGTTTTTCAGAGTCCATAGTCTCTCATTGTTCACCTCCCCTTCCAGTTTCCCTCAACTCCCTTCTCCTCTCCATCTCCCCATGTCCTCCATGCTATTTGTTATGCTCCACAAATAAGTGAAACCATATGATAATTGACTCTCTCTGCTTGACTTATTTCACTCAGCATAATCTCTTCCAGGCCCATCCATGTTGCTACAAAAGTTGGGTATTCATCCTTTCTGATGGAGGCATAATACTCCACAGTGTATATGGACCACATCTTCCTTATCCATTCGTCCGTTGAAGGGCATCTTGGTTTTTTCCACAGTTTGGCGACCGTGGCCATTGCTGCTATAAACATTGGGTTCAGATGGGTACAGATGGCCCTTCTTTTCACTACCTCTGTATCTTTGGGGTAAATACCCAGTGGTGCAGTTGCAGGGTCATAGGGAAGCTCTATTTTTAATTTCTTGAGGAATCTCCACACTGTTCTCCAAAGTGGCTGCACCAACTTGCATTCCCACCAACAGTGTAAGAGGGTTCCCCTTTCTCCACATCCCCTCCAACACATGTTGTTTCCTGTCTTGGTAATTTTGGCCATTCTAAGTGGTGTAAGGTGGTATCTCAATGTGGTTTTAATTTGAATCTCCCTGATGGCTAGTGATGATGAACATTTTTTCAGGTGTCTGATAGCCATTTGTATGTCTTCATTGGAGAAGTGTCTGTTCATATCTTCTGCCCATTTTTAAGTTAAATAAAAACTAGCAAAACTAATGAACCTGGATCATAGGCTGGCCAACTGTTTCTTAAAAGGCCAGTAGTTAACAGTAAATAGTATTTTCAGCTTATGGGGCATACAGTCTATGTTACAACTAGTCAATTCTGGTGTTGAAATGAGAAAGCACCTTTAGATAATATGTAAATGATCAGGTATAGCTGTTTGAATAAAACTTTATTTAGAAAAACAGGTGGTTGGCACACAACCTTTCATTTGTTGCTTTCTAATTTTGAAAGTACCAGATCAACTGTTTTGTCATTCATCAATATTTATAATTAATTAATGCTTTTTAGATATTCTAAATTAATATTCTAAATTAATGCTTTTGAGTTTCCGATTTCTTTTAGTAGATCCTTAGTTTTAGTTGGTATGTAATGTATTCAGATTTTCTGTGCTTAATTTCACAGGGAAAACTCATTTTGTTTTCAATTTTTAGGACCTATTCTATTAGAGATCTGGCATAATTACGTAATCCATGTAGCAATGAGCTAGAAAGACTCTGTTAGAAATAATTCCTCAATTCTTACCTGAATATGTGCCATAGTGCTGCTTTTAAAAGAAAAAGGTTGTTTTCATTTTTAAAAATTCAAATTAAAAAATGTCTGATTCATCTTAGGTTGATTTTGATACATCACATTTTTCCTATGAACATAATACATTCTCTCTAGATTTCTAAATATGCTGGAATAAACTCAAGTACTTTCTTATAATTTAAAAATTTTCTTCCATGTTTATGATTATATCCCCTTATTAATACTATAATCATTCCTATTTTTTTTTTAAGATTTTACTTATTTATTTGACACAGAGAGATCACAGGTTGGCAGAAAGGCAGGCAGAGAGATAGAGAGAGGGAAGCAGGCTCCCCGCTGAGCAGAGAGCCTGATGCGGGGCTCGATCCCAGGACTATGGGATCATGACCCGAGCGGAAGGCAGCGGCTTAACCCACTGAGCCACCCAGGCGCCCCAATCATTCCTATTTTTATCTTGACTAGATTTACCAAAGCCTATCTGATGTTAATATACTTCTAACAGAAAAAAATTTAAAGTGAAAAAACATTGTTTTAAGACTTCCATTTCATTTCTAAATCACTAACCTTTACTTCTAGATGTATCATTGCTTTTCCCAGGAAAAAACCCAAAGCTGTTAGAATACTATTCAGATTAATAATCAATACTAATAATTTTAGTTTTATTAGTTGTTTTCTTATATTGGCTTAGAATTTATGTCATTTTATTTCTAGCTTTGTAGAATTCTTATTCATTATTTTATCAATTTTATCAATGCCTACTAAGTGGCAGACAAAGGATACGATCTGGAGATAAAGCTGATAACAGGAAGTTCTGGTTTTCATTTTTAGTTTTCTGCACGTATTGAAGAGTATTAAATTTCCAATGAGTATAACACTGATAACATCACAAAGTTCTGGTGTATAAGCATTTCATTATCATTCCTTTCTGAATAGGACCTAATTCAATTTTCCATTTAATTCAGAACTTGTAATGAAATGATCAATTTACAAAAGGAGCTGATAAAAATATTACTATACAAATCAATAACTACAAAATGGATCTCTACAATGGAGAGATCTAGCAGTCACCACTATAACCAGTGTTAACATCCAGCATCATTAATAGTGGGAAAACTCAACATTATATGCTTTTTAATGTTCACATTGACTCAATGAAACCTCTTCATTTAACTTTGAATTTACTAAAACTATCAGAGATAGAAGAACAGGACAAATGACCCACAAGGAAATAACTTTAAAAACCCAGAAGGTAGGGCCATTCAGTAAGACAACTTTCCTGCACTCTTCAAAAATCCAAAGTAATGAAAAAATGGTGGTGATATTAGTCTAAAACAGGAACTGGCAAATTTTTTGTAAAGAACCAGACAGCAAATACTTCAGGCTTTGCGGGGCATACAGCGTCTGTTTTAACTATTCAGTTCTGCCAGAGAAATATGAAATCATCCACTTTCTTATGTATATAAACGAATGTGTCAGTCCTCCAATAAAACTATATTTTAAATCCTCTTGACTTTCATATTCTATTAGATTTTGCCCAGAAAAAAAATCTTTAAAATTCAAAAAGGCATAAGTAATTACATAAGTAACAAAGCTTTTCTAAGTTCATTACAACCATATTAACTTGATCTCTTAATAGTTCACTAATAATAATACAAATAATAATATTAAAAATAGTATCTAAAAATAGATCTAGTACTTATTAAACAGAGACTATGTTTAAGGAGGCTTTCCAAGTTTTCTACATTCCAAAAACAGCACTATAATCCAAGTACTATTATGACCATTTAAAAATGACTCCCACAGGGATAAATATCTTGCCCAATGTCATACAGGCTGTGAAGAATCAAATGGAAATCACTATGGTTCTTGCATATTTGTTAGGTCAAAGGGGTTTTTTGTGGTATAATTTCCCCAATTATAAGAATAATTGAACAGGGCTGGAAAGCTTTTATAAACAAAGCATAAAAAACAAGGGCATTTCCACATTCTCCGAATTTTTCTCCATTATGAATATTCTGACAATCCATAAATAGAGAAATGCTAATAAAGGCTTCTCTATGTCATATAAAAATACATTATAAATTTCTTAATATGAGCAGTATTTGAATCATAATGAAATTCCAGTCTTTACATTTTGAGGAGTTCTCACCAGTGTAATTTTTTTTAATGCCTTATAAGAACTGAACCATATCTAAAAGCATTCCCACATTTTTTTCATTCACTGTTTCTCAGTGTTATAAAACTGATGCATTATACATTCTCTACTGCACATATACACCTTTCCACAGTCCTCATATTCATCAGGCTTCTCTCTAGTATGAATTCTCTCATGTACTTTAAGACCTGAACTAAGCCTAAAAGACTTCCCACATGTGTTACATTCAAAAGGTTTCTCACCACTGTGAATACTCTGGTGTCAAGTAAGTCATCCATACACACTAAAACCCTTACCACATTCCTTACACTCCTAGGGTTTCTCACCAGTATGAAATCTATGATGTAAAATTAGTTGATGGCCACTACTAAGTCTTCCCACACTCTTTACCTGCATGGGGTTTCTCACCAGTATGAATTCTATGATGCATTCTAAGGCTTTCAATACGACTAAAGGCCTTTCAACATTCCTTACATTCATATGGTTTCTCACCTGTATGAATTTTCTCATGCCTAACAGGGTTGAGGTGTGACTAAAGGCCTTCCCACATTCTTTACATTCATAGGGTTTCTCACCAGTATGAATTCTGTGATGCATTTTTAGGCTTCCACCATGGATAAAGGCCCTCCCACATTTTTTATATTTGTAGGGTTTCTCACCAGTATGAATTCTCTCATTTGAATAAGTGCTGAAAGATGACTGAAGGCGGGGCACCTGGGTGGCTCAGTGGGTTAAAGCCTCTGCCTTCAGCTCAGGTCATGATCTCAGCATCCTGGGATCGAGCCCACATCAGGCTCTCGGCTCAGCAGGGAGCCTGCTTCCTCCTCTCTCTGCCTGCCTCTCTGCATACTTGTGATCTCTGTCTGTCAAATAAATAAATAAAATCTTTTAAAAAAAAAAAGATGACTGAAGGCCTTCCCACATTCATTACATTTGTAGGCTTTTATGCCAATACGCAATCTCTGATGTGGAATGAGTTGGTAACCATGACTAGATGTCATCCCACATTCCTCACATTCATAGGGCTTCTCCCCAGTATGAATTCTCTCATGTTGTATAAAATTTGAGGCACGACTAAAGGCCTTCCCACATTCCTTACATTTGTAGGGTTTCTCCCCAGTATGAATTCTGTGATGTACTCTAATACCTATACCACGGCTAAAGGTCATCCCACATTCATGGCATTCATAGGGTTTTTCACCAGTATGAATTCTGTCATGTTGCACAAGATGAGAGGCTTAACTAAAAGCCTTCCCACATTCCTCACATTCATGGGGTTTCTCATCAGTATGTGTTCTCTGATGAACTCTAAGGTCTATCCTATGACTAAATGTCGTTCCACATTCCTCACATTTATAAGGCTTTTAACCAGTATGAATTCTCTGATGTTGCAGAAGGTTGGATGCACGATTAGACTTTCCACATTGCTCACATTCATAGGGTTTTCTCACCAGTATGAAATCTCTGATGTACTGTAAGGTCTGTATGTCGACTAAAAGCCTTCCCACATTTGTCACATTCATAGGGTTTCTCTCCAGTATGAACTTTCTGATGTACAGTAAAAGATGAATGTTTTTTAAAAATGTGTACTTTGTCATAGCTGATTATTTCATATCTTGATTCCAAATCTAAGAGAAAGGAGAAAAACATTTTGTTTTCCTGGACAAAATAAGTGAACGTTTTATAGTAAATTTCTTTAAAAATTAAAAACATTTAAAAAATTAAAAATATGACCCATCAGAGATGAATATTTTAGAGAACTCTAAAATCAACTATACAGTTTGCAATAGTTAGTGTCTCCATAACTCATTACCTGTTACTATAATAATTTAATGTACTCTCCCCAGTATCAGTTTCCATATAAAATATAAATATATTAAAAACAGCTTTTCATACTGGATCTTTTAATCTGCAATTAGAATTTCTCCCTAATGGGGTGCCTGGGTGGCTCAATCATTAAGTGGCTGCCTTCGGCTCAGGTCATGATCCTGGAGTCCTGGGATGGAGCCCCACATCAGGTTCTCTGCTCAGTGGGACGTGGCTTCTTCCTCTCCCACTCCCGCTGCTTGTGTTCCCTCTCTTGCTGTCTCTCTCTCTCTCTCTCTCTGTCAAATAAAGAAAATCTTTAAAAAAAATTTTTAAAAATAAAATTTCTCCCTAAAATATAACTATTGTAGTAATTCCCTCTAGTGCATAGCTATATGTGCATTTCTTTGTTCTCATTTTAAGTAAAATAATGAGAGCTCTTGTTTGCTTATCCTCACTGAGTTTTTTCTTATTAAGTACACATTCTACGAATGTTCCATCTGTTTTATTCCTTCGTATCTTTTCTCAGGTCCTCTCCACCTTCAGTAATGGATAGAAAAACCAGACAGAAGATCATAAGGAAACAGAGGACTTGAACAACAGTCTAAAAAAACTGGACCCAAGAGACACACATGTTGTGTATGCTACACACAACAGCAAAATACATGTTCTTCACACGTACCCTGGAACATTCCCCAAGATAGACCACATTAGACTCAAATCAACTTTATCAATAAAATTTAAAATAATTAAAATGAGAGCGTCTTTTCCAATCACGAACAAAATTAGGAATCAGAAGCAGAAGGAAAACTAAAGAGT
Source organism: Enhydra lutris kenyoni (assembly GCF_002288905.1). NCBI lineage: Eukaryota > Metazoa > Chordata > Mammalia > Carnivora > Mustelidae > Enhydra > Enhydra lutris. Next base: position 6,810,668 of record NW_019154169.1, on the reverse strand, counting down.
ACACAAACATGGGAACTAAACAACACACACTTAAATAACCAATGGGACAACAAAGAAATTACAAGGGAATCTGGAAAATATCTTAATAAATAAAAATGAAGACAGGACATGCCAAACTCATGGATGCAGCAAAACCAGTGCTCTCCGTCTTTCACCACTGAGTATGTTAGCTGTGGACTAACAGATGGCCTTATTATGTTGAGGCGCAGTTTCCTTCTATTCCTGGTTTCTTGAGTGTTTTGTCATGAGTAGTATTATGTTTTATTAAATGCTTTTCCTACATTGAGATAATCATGTGGTTCCCCCCCTTCATTCTGTTAATGTATATTTACATTGCTTGATTTTTATATATTGCATCATCCCTGGATCCCAGAAATAAATCCCACTTTGTCATGGTGTATAATCCTTTTCATGTGCTGTTGAATTCAGTTTGCTAGTATTTTTGTTGAGAACTTTTGCTTTAGTAAGCATCAGGAACATAATAATTTCATAATAATGAAAACCTGAGTTTTTCTCTTCTTGCACCGGATTTGTCTGGCTGTGGTATCAGGGTAATGCTGGCCTCAGAGTAAATTTGGGAGTGTTCCTTCCTCTTCAATTGTTTGGAAAAGCTTGAGGGGAATTGTGTTAATTCTTTGTTTAAGAATGGTAGGTTTTTTTTTTTTTTTCCTTCCCGAGTTTTTATTTAAATTCCACTTATTTAGGGATGCCTGAGTGGCTCAGGCAGTTAAGCGACTGCCTTGGGCTCAGGTCATGATCCCAGATTGGGATCATGTCCCACATCGAGCTCCTTGCTCAGCAGGGTGCCTGCTTCTTCCTCTACCTCTGCCTGCCGTTCCCTTGCTTGTGCTCTCTCTCTGACAAATAAATAAAATCTTTAAAAATTCCACTTATTTAATGTACAGTGTAATAGTTTCAAGTGCATATTTTAGTGATTCAACACTTATATACAATACCCAGTGTTCAGCACAAGTGCCCTTGATACCCATTTGCCTATTTAACCCAATCACCAACCACCTCCCCTCCAGTAACCAAGTTTGTTCTCCATAGTTGAGTCTGTTTTTTGGTTTTCCTTTCTTTTTTGCCTCTGTTTGTTTTGTTTCTTAAATGCCACATATGAGTGAAATCATATGGTATGTCTTTCTCCGACATTTTTCACTTAACATAATAGTCTCCAGCTCCATCCATATCATTGCAAATGGCAAGGTTTCATTCTTTTTGATGGCTAAGTAATATTCCATTGTCTATATATACACATCTTCTTTATTCATTCATCAGTCAATGGACATTTGAGCTCTTTCCATAATTTGGCATCATTGATAACACTGTTATAAAAATCGGGTTGCATATATACATTTGAATTAGTTTGTTTGTATCCTTTGGGTAAATACCTAGTAGTGCAATTTCTAGATTGTAGGGTAGTGCTATTTTTAACTTTTTGAGGAACCGCCATACTGTTTTCCATAGTGGCTGCACCAGTCTGCATTCCTACCAATAAATTTAAGAGGGTTCTCCTTTCTGCACATTCTTGCTAACACCTGCTGTTTCCTGGGTTAATTTTAGCAAACTGACAGATACCCCAAATGCCCACTCATTGCAGTTTTGTATTTCCCTGATGATGAGTGATGTTGAGCATTTCTGCATGTGTCTGTTCATTTTTTTTTTGTAAGATTTTATTTATTTATTTGACAGACTGAGATCACAAGTCGGCAGAAAGGCAGGCAGAGAGAGAGAGAGGAGGAAGCAGGCTCTCTGCTGAGCAGAGAACCCGATGTGGGGCTTGATCCCAGGACCCTGAGATGATGACCTGAGTCAAAGGCAGAGGCTTTAACCCACTGAGCCACCCAGGTGCCCAATGTCTGTTCATTTTTTTTCCTCCCCTGTTGACAAACTTATTCAACATAAAACAATTTCCAACCTTAATGAGTGGCTGACCATGTCCACAACCAAATCCACCTCTAAACTGGAACTCAGTTGCTGACCCAACCTCGGCTTCAGCTTTCTTGTCGGCACCGGGGTGCACAGCACTGTATCTGTAGGTGTCTCTGTCAGCTTCCCCTCATGTGAGTCTTGCAAGTCACTCTCCCTCCAGACCTTTGGGCTGTGGTCTGCCAGTCTCAGGGTGGCTGTGGCAGAGAGTGGCAGGCACAATCTCGGGGGGCAGGTGGAGGTAATCTCAGAGATACTGGATACCCTCCTTGGTAAGATAATAGAAATGTGTCCAGGCAAACTGTCCCTTTATATAGTCTCACGATTTGAGAGACTGCATGGCCTTCATGATGGGAAGGTTGCGCACATTTCTGTCTGCCAACTCAGGGTGTTTGGGCATGTGGACATCCTTCTTGGCCACCATCACTCCCTCCTGGAAAAGGAGTTCATAAATTGCAATTTGGTTCTTCCTGGGCATCAACATCTCAACAGCTGCTACGTCCAGGGCAGGTGCTGGAAAGTGTCTGTTTGTTTTTGATTAGTGATTCAATCTCTGTACTAGTTTAAGTCTGTTTAGATTTTCTATTAGGTCAGGACCCCATTGGGTTTCCCAGTTTGTTGGCGTACAATTGTTTACAGTCCCTTCTTTAGTTTCTGATTTTAGCTGACTCTTTTCTCCTTTTTTGGTCAATCTAGCTGAAAAGTTTTCTCACTTTGGTTAATTTTTTTGAAGAACCAACTCTTGGTTTAACTGATTTTTTCCTATTGTTTTTCATTTGCTACTATGATATCTCCACTCTATTCCCATTTTCTTCCTTCTACTATCTCTGAGGTTAGTTCTGTGAGGTATGAAGTTGGGATGTTGATTTGAGAATTTTCTTTCTAATATAAGCATTTAGAGCTATAAACCTCCTTCTTACCTCTGCTTTTAATGCATCCCCTACATTTTGGTATGTAGTAAGTTTTGAAATTGGAAAATACAAATCCCACCTTTTTCTTTTTCAAGATTTTTTTGACTATCCTGAAGCCCTTGCCATACCCACATGAGTTTTATGATCAGGATGTCAATTTCTACAAATAAGCTGATGGGATTTGGGGTAGTATTGCCATCTTAACAGCATTAAATGTTCTGATTCTTAGAAAATGAAATGAAAAAACATAAACAGAGTTAGAAAAACTCAAGTGTGTGTGTCACCTCCTTGACCACTTAGCTTTTACCTATAGAGCTATGCCCTCATAGTTTGACTTGCTCATCCTTACCTGTACACCATCTTCTTGTGTCTTCCCTCACAACCATCCAGGGATCTTTTCCTTGTTCCAATAACATAATCACATCTGGCTTAGAAGTGGAATGTCCTGCTTACAAAGAAAAAAAATGTTCTATATCATATAGAACAAAACGTTGCTTGGTTAAAGTTACAATAATAAACTAAAGGTCAAAATGATATTGAAAAAGATTTTTGAGAAGAGCAGTGCCTGGGTGGCTCAGTCATTAAGCGTCTGCCTTCAGCTCAGGTCATGATCCCAGGGTCCTGGGATCGAGTCCTGCATCCAGCTCCCTGTCCCTCTCCCACTTCCCCTGCTTGTGTTCCTTCTCTTGCTGTCTCTCTCTGTCAAATAAATAAATAAAATCTTTTTTTTAAAGATTTTATTATTTACTTAAGGAGAGAGTGAGCAAGAGAGAGAGAGAGAGAAAGCACACGAGTCAGGAGAGGGGAAGAGAAGCAGACTCCCCGCTGAGTAGGGAGCCCGATTCGGAACTCGATTCCAGGACTCTGGGATCATGACCCAAGCCAAAGGCAGACGCTTAACTACCTGAGCCACCCAGGCGCCCAAATAAATAAAATCTTAAAAAAAGAGCCAAAAAGATTTTTCGAGAAGAGAGGGTAAAGGAACTAAAGAACAAGAAATCAGGGGCACCTGGCAAAGTGGGTTAAAGGCTCTGCCTTCGGCTGAGGTCATGATCCCAGGGACCTGGGATCGAGCCCCACATTGGGCTCTCTGTTCGACAGGGCGCCTGCTTCCCTTCCTCTCTCTCTGCCTGACTCTGCCTGCTTGTGATCTCTGTCAAATAAATAAATAAAATCTTAATAAAACAAAGAAACAAATAAGAAATCAGGTATAATAAGAAATCAGGTATAATAAGGGTTTTTTTAAAATTTTTATTTATTTATTTGACAGACAGAGATCACAAGTAGACAGAGAGGTGGGCAGAGAGAGAGGAAGGGAAGCAGGCTCCCCGCTGAGCACAGAGCCCAACACTGGGCTCGATCCCAGGACCCTGGGATCATGACCTGAGCCAAAGGCAGAGGCCTAAACCCACTGAGCCACCCAGGCGCCACTTGGGTTTTGTTTTTAAAAATACCCTCATAAATCCTCTTTTTTCTTGAGAGTATGCATAATACCATAGTTTTTTTTTTTTAAGATTTTATTTATTTATTTGATAGAAAGAGATCACAAGTAGGCAGAGAGGCAGGCAGAGAGAGAAGGGGAAGCAGGCTCCCCACTGAGCAGAGAGCCTGATGAGGGGCTCGATCCAAGGACCCTGAGATCATGACCTGAGTGGAAGGCAGAGGCTTAACCCACTGAGCTACCCAGGTGCCCCAATACCATAGTTTAAAATACAGAATCTGGAGCCTTGGTTCAATTCTTGTGTTTGGCTTTCCAGCTATGTCTGACTTTGGGAAAGCCACTTAAACCAAGTGCTTCAGTATTCTCACTTGTAAAATGTGAACAGGGCTGTTAGGAGGATCAAACAAGTTGATATATATATGTAAAGTGCTCAGAGCATTGCCTATTATATACATAAGAACAAAGCTAGCTATTAACATTATTACTGATACTGCTGTTTTACGAAGAGTACACAAGAAAAGCTATCTATAAGATATTCATTCCATTTTAATGTAATGTTCATAGATTACAATTTCTAATCACAAAACAGGATTTTGTATGAAATAAAATGTGTATGCCTCAGTTTTCAATGAATTCCATTTAACTAATCCACCTCTATTTAAACTACACAGGCTCTTTTAGGGCAATAAGAGCAATTCAGGACCCTGTGTCAAGCTGATTAACCTGCAAGTAGATAATAAAATGGAGTATCTGTAGATGTTCTGAGCATAAATAAATAGGAAACATGTGTCCTTTAACAATGGTTGTATAGGGGTTCCTGGGTGGCTCAGTTGGTTGAGCGACTGCCTTCAGCTCAGGTCATGATCCCAGAGTCCCGGGATCGAGTCCCGCATTGGGCTCCCAGCTCCATGGGGAGTCTGCTTCTCCCTCTGACCTTCTCCCCTCTCATGCTCTCTCTCACTCTCAAATAAATAAATAAAATCTTAAAAAAAAAAAAGCAATGATTATATAATAAACACCAGAGAATTCTGAACAAGACCCTATTCATGAAGAAAGGGAGGCAACCATAAGACCAGAGGGGGTATGAATATCACTGAAGGACAGGGAAGATAAAGATGTAGGGGTCAAGGGCAGACCATTCCAAAATAAGCTATTTTGGCATATTGTTTTAGAGAGGGAGACAGAGTGAGCATGTGTGAGTGAGGGAGGAGCAGAAGGAGAGGGTAAGAAACTCAAGCAGACTCCCTAGTGAGCACAGAACCTGACATGGGGCTTGATCTCATGACACTGAGATCATAAACCTAGCCAAATCCAAGAGTTGAGTGCTCAACTAACCGAGTTACCCCAGCACTGCTGCATATTGATTGTTTTATTATTATTTTTAAAAGACTTATTTGTTTATTTATTTTAAAGATTTTATTTATTTATTTGACAGAGAGAAATCACAAGCAGGCAGAGAGGCAGGCAGAGAGAGAGAGGAGGAAGCAGGCTCCCTGCCGAGCAGAAAGCCCGATGCGGGGCTTGAACCCAGGACCTGGGATCATGACCTGAGCTGAAGGCAGCGGCTTAACCCACTGAGCCACCCAGGCGCCCCAAGACTTATTTGTTTATTTATTTGACAGACAGACAGCACACAAGCAGGGGGAGTGGGAGAGGGAGAAGCAGGTTCTCTGCCAAGGAGGGAGCCCAACGTAGGGTTCGATCCCAGGACCCTGAGATCATAACCTGAGCTGAAGGCAGATTCTTAATTGACTAAGCCACCCAGGTGCCCTTAATTGATTATTTTAAATTAAAAGTTCAGTGCAGGGGTGATGAGCTAGCTCAGCTGGTAAAGCATTAGATTCTCAACCTCGGGGCCATGAGTTCAAGTCCAACACTGGGCATGTAATCTACTTAAAACAATGAAAAGTTAAATGCAAGAAGAACACTACAATCCCTGATTTGTCTTCAGAAAGCAGGAAATAAATATCCTAATGGAAGGTATCCTCCCTGTATCAGTAGATAAAGAGACATCCTTACAACAAATATACGGAATTTAAAGCTGAGAAGGCTGTGTTAACAACCCTTGTTACTTTTTACTAATTTACTACCCCAGCCCAAATTCTATTTAAGATTACTTACTAATTGGGTGCCTGGGTGGCCCAGTGGGTTAAGCCCCTGGCTCGGCTCAGGTGAAGATCTCAGGGGTCCTGGGATCGAGTCCCACATTGGGCTCTCTGCTTGGCAGGGAGCCTGCTTCCCTCTCTCTCGCTTGTTCTGCCTGCCTCTCTGCCTACTTGTGATCTCTCTCTGTCAAATAAATAAAATCTTTAAAAAAAATTACTTACTAATTGAAATTCTGAATATAAGTTTTCTTTGCTCTGTCAATTCTTCACAGATTTGTTGTCTCCTTGTCTAAAAAGTATAAAAATTCCCTAATTTCACAATTTTGGGGGGCATCAGTTTCATTTGGAGAACTCTGTGTACACATAAACTTTGTTTTTTTTTTTTCTTCTGTTAATCTGTCTCATGTCAATTTAATTCTTAGACAGCTAGAAGAATTCTGAATGGTAAAGTGAAATCTTTCCTCCCAAACAATATTTAATGGAGGAGCAATTTCCAAACTGACAAAGCTCAAACCATTTCTTTGGGACAAAATTAACAAAGAAATGTAACCAGTTTCCTAAAAGCAGCCCGGAAAGTCACAGTGGAAAAAAATGCATATCTTGAAGAACAGATTCTAAATTATCCTAAATCATTAGAGGCTGATAAACATACCCAATGAGACCAAGTTATTATAGTTCTCCATCATCACATCCCGGTTACAAGTTCTTCTGAACAGAGTCAAAATATTCCCACTCCTACTGAGAGAAGTCTATGGCCACATCCCTGAATGTCACAGATCTCTGAAATGGCAAACCCATGCATTACTAGAGAAATTAGAGAAATATTTTGTTGAAGATGGACGGAGAGGAGATAAAGACTGCACTGCAGAAAGCAAGCAATATAGCAAGTATGTAGGCTAAAAATCTCTAACACAGGAGGGGACTGAAATAGAATATATACATATTTTCGAAGAAGCCTGCTGGAACAGACAAAATATTCCTTAAATATCTGAACCACGTGAGACTTGATAAAATAATAACTACTGACTATTAAACAGTGAATTCAAGTGTAATATTTGTTATCTGTCACATAAATTCTCAGTAAACGTGGGTTGCTGAAGAAAATTTTTGCATTTTAGAAGAGAAAATTTAAGGGGCGCTTGGGTGGCTCAGCGGGTTAAAGCCTCGGCCTTCGGCTTGGGTCATGATCTCGGGGTCCTGGGATCGAGCCCCGCATCGGGCTCTCTGCTAAGCGGGGAACCTGCTTCCCCCTCTCTCTCTCTCTGCCTGCCTCTCTGCCTATTGTGATCTCTGTCTGTCAAATAAATAAATAAATCTTTAAAAAGAAAGAAAGAAAGAAAGAAAACAATATTAACTCAGTGAGGCAGTTTTTAAAAGGTATGCATAATGTAGGAAGGTGATATTCTTTTGAAATTAAGAATACAGGCTCTATTGTCTGACTTCTAGGAACTGAAAATGAGCTTTAAGCTGTGAGGGTTAATAATACCTCAGTGCCTCTGTTTATTACAAAATTAGCAAAGAAAGTTTAAGAATATCACCTACTACATATGACCGTTTTGAAGAATAAACAAGACAATCTAGGGGTGCCCGGGTGGCTCAGTTGGTTAAGTGTCTGCCTTTGCCTCAGGTCATGATTCTGGGGTCCTGGGATTGAGTTCCGTGTCGGGCTCCCTGCACAGCAGAAAGCCTGATTCTCCCACTTCCTCTGCCTGCTGCTCAGCCTACTTGTGTTCTTTATCAAATAAATAAATAAAATCTTAAAAAAATAAACAAGACAATCCATATAAACACTAAAAAGTATAAGATGGCTGATATAAATTATTTATCACTACTGAAAACAAAAGATATTACATGACCCTTAATCCATTATTATACAAGGAAATTAATTCTGCTGCATTATGCTTTTCTCATAGAAAATTTGTGCTCCTTGAGCTTTCTCTTTACTTTTAAAAATTTCAGTTCCTATCTTTGAGAAAATAGTTTTTCTTAAAGAAGATTTCAAATGATCCTCCTGTCTCAGCCTCCCAAGTAGCTGTGACTATAGGCACATGCCACTGTCTAAATTATTAATTATGAAAGCTTGTATTGTTTAGTAATTTGGTGCCACAATAAGATTTTGAACGACATTCCTAATATCTAAGATGTGAAAATTAAGTGTTCTTCAAAAAAGGTCCCGGGCATTTCCTCCTCCCTAACAAACAGAGGTACAAGGAAACCCATGATTGGGCTAGATTTCTTTTTCAAACTAGGAGTAGAATTCTCTCTTATTTCACCAATTATGTTTTGCCAAAACAAAGCCACAAAGAAATGTTCACACATTAATTAGAAACACATACACCAAAATATTAAAAGTTATTATTTTAGACAGTGAGATTTTCTTTTTAAATTTCTTAGGACATTAGCGGTGCCTGGGTGGCTCAGTCATTAAGCATCTGCCTTTGGCTCAGTTCATGATCCCAGGGTTCTGGGATAGAGCCGGCTCCCTGCGAAGGAGGAATCCTGCTTTTCCCTCTCCTGCTCCCTCTGCTTATATTCCCTCTCTCGCTGTCTCTCTGTGTGTCCAAAAAAAAAAAAAAACAAAAACAAAAAAAACTTAAAAAACCCCCCAACTTCCTAGGACATTAATTTCTTTTGCAATAAGTCTGCATTATTTTTATTATAATAAACACAACATAAAGATATTCAAAAGTATTTAAGATATTTTAAGTCACTGTTACGGCAGAAGCTATATTTTCAACATTAAAAAAAATCTAGGGGCACCTGGGTGGTTCAGTGGGTTAAAGCCTCTGTCTTCGGCTTAGGTCATGATCTCAGGGTCCTGGGATTGAGAACCGCATTGGGCTCTCTGCTCAGCAGGGAGCCTGCTTCCTCCCTCTTTCTCTGCCTACCTCTCTGCCTACTTGTGATCTCTGTCTGTCAAATAAATAAATAAAATCTTCTAAAAAAATTAAATCTGTACTGGGATGCCTGGGTGGCTGGCTCAGTCAAGTGTCTGCCTTTGGCTCAGGTCATGATCCCAGGGTCCTGGGACTGAGTCATGCATGGGGCTCCTTGCTCAGCAGGTAGCCTGCTTCTCCCTCTCCCTGCCACGTACCCCCCACCCTGCCCCGCTTGTACTCTCTTTCTCTCTCTGACAAATAAATAAATAAAATTTAAAAAAAAATTAAAACATCTGTACATGGCCATTTCATGTACAGATTTCATGGCCTGCCATGCAAAATCAGTGATTGAAACAACTACTACTTACCTGTTCTTTAAAAGCCTTTAGTTGTACTACACGGATATAATCAGATACATTCACTATAAACATTTTTCCATTAACAGAAGGGAAATGGCCTTGGCAGATTAACAACAATATGTACGTAAAATAGGCAGAAAAGTTTTTTGAGTACACAGAAGCTGTCCAATAAGTATGACTACATACTTTCCATTCTTCTCTGAATAACCAATTAAAATATCATTTTGGATATAATCCTCCCAAAAGGGTTTTACAAAATTCTATTTTTAAATATGAACTTCATATATAATTTTAATTTTTCTCTTTTTCTAGATTTTGTTTATTTATTTGAGAGAAACAGCACACACGCACACCAGCAAGGGGTGGAGCAGAGGGAGAGGAAGAAGCAGAGACCCTCTGCTGAGCCGGAAGCCGGACATGGGGCTCAATCCCAGGACCTTGAGATCATGACCTGAGCTGAAGGCAGACACTTAACCAACTGAGCCACCCAGGCACCCCTAAAATTTTCTTGACTACTATATCCACAAATATAAAGATGGTTTCATTAGATAACAGTCTCTTTCCTTATAATAACTAATTTGTATAAACAGAAATTATATCACCTGCATAATATTCTCTCATTGATGTCATGGGCTTTCTCAACCATCCCCATCATCCTGATCACTAATTTTGCACAAAATCGTTTCAACGTATAGCAATTTTTGTTTCTAGATAAAACCAGGTGTAAATCTTTTGGATTATGTACACCCTTGGAAAATTAAAGTTTCCAAATATACGCAGCAATTATCTACACAATTTCAGGGAGCTGTGGTTCCCTCTACACCTATAAATACAAAGGACCCCTGTTAAGAAATCCTGGTCTTGGTCACTTGAATTCTGGCTCAGTCCCTTAACTTGTAAACACACGTCACAAACTCATTGTAAGGGCCTGCCCCTCCCAGAGGAACTAGCTTGTGGACCCCGGAAGTAGGGGCGGGGCAGGCCGGGTGGAGACGTCCAATCGGTGGGGCGTGGGTATATCCACCGGGTAAATTGGGATTCAATTGGCTACCTGTGTAGGGGCGGGGCTCAACCACCCCCCATAAAGGTTGGTCTGTGAGGCTCGCCAGAGGGGAGGAGGAGAGCTGT
>NW_019154169.1:6783666-6799906 GCF_002288905.1 Enhydra lutris kenyoni | reverse complement strand
CAGAGGAAAAAGGAGCAGAAGAAGGAGGCTCGCCGGGAGCAGAAGAAAGAGAGCTGTAACAGCTCTTGTAAGAGCTGTAGGAGCTGTAACAGGAGAGCTGTCAGAGGAAAAAAGCAGAAGAAGGGGGCTCGGCGGGAGCAGAAGAAAGAGAGCTGTAACAGCTCTTGTAAGAGCTGTAGGAGCTGTAACAGCTATTATAAGAGCTGTGAGAGTTCTAACAGCTCATTGCAGAGCTAGAAGAACCACCAGTGGTCCCGAGCCGCTGGCGGCCCCAACGCCAGCAGCCCCGACGCCAGCAGCCCCGCCTACACCGCGGCTTTGGCAGCGGCGCTGCGGGGAGCAGCGGAGCCACCAGCAGCCGAGCCGCCGGCGGTCCCAAGCCGCTGGAGGCCCTGACACCCGCGATCCCAGCACGCCAGCAGCCCCGAGCTGCCAGCGGTCCCAGCACGCCAGCAGCCCCGAGACACCAGCGGCCCCGACACCAGCGGCCCTGCCCACACACCGCGGTCCTAGGCAGTGGATATGGGGAACGGCCTAGACGCCAGCAACCTTGCCGCGAACAGCCTCGCCGCCAGGAGCAGCCTTGATACCCGGAGCCACAGCCTCGCAGGAGCGGCGCCATTCCGGGAAGCGGCTTCGTATGGAAAGAGGCTTCCTTGGTGAGCAGCCCTGCGGGAGGCAGCATCATCATCAGGGAAGAGGCTTCCTCCAGAGTGGCCTCTTTTTGTGAGCAGCCTTGTCCAAGGAGCGGCCTCACCAGAGCAGCCCTGTCTGAGGAGCGACCTCATCAGCTCCGGCCTCGTCCTGGGAGTGGTCTCGTCCAGAGTGGCCTCATCTGCAGAAACGCCTCGTCCAGAGCAGCCACGTTGGGAGCAGACTTGCCAGGGTCATCATCGTCACCTTTTTGTAAGAGACAGCCCTGACCGGTCAGTTTGATTTTTGATGCTTGGTGTGAAATAAAGCTTTGATTTTCGCTTTATATCAGTCTCGTTCCTTTGATCACGGACCCTAACATGTTTCCATGTTTCCATTGCTTAACTACAGAAACCTGAACGGGAATAATCAGTCACCACGGTACTGAGCATTTGTGTTCTACTCTCCATGGCTACAACCGCTGTGACCTCAGACGTGTTAACCAGAAGGAAGCAAGACTGTTCACACGTGGTTTCTTCCTTAAGGGCTCAAAGAAAGCTGACATTCTCAGGTATGTAAATGGACCCCAGAAAACTCCCAAGAAGGACAGTCCCAGGGAGGAATACTATTCTTGGAGTCTCCCTATCCACACATTCCTAGAAGCCAGTGTCGGGATAATTCATGATCTAAAATTCCCGTCCTAATAGCTGGTCTCAGTATATGTTTTCCCGCCAGCAGTCACTTCTCTGTAGTAGTCATACGTGACTGACAGGAAGGTGGAGGAAGCGGCAGTGAACCCAGAGCCAGCAGTCCCAGGGCCACTCACCGCAGAGCTACCACAACCCAAGCTCAGATGAACGACACGCACCTTACCTCTCCGTCACAGAAGAGCAACCACGCACCTATCCTAGTCTTACCACTACACCCCAGCTCCGCCTCCCACAAATACACACCCTTTCCGTCCTTCTCACAGGGGCACGAGCACCCACTTCCGCGGCTCCAGCACCGAGAGGTCTGAGGGGACCGGCACTCGCGTTCCTGGCTCCCACTCTCACCGCCACTCGTCGTCCACGCGGGCTCCACGCTGCGCCCGCACAGCCTTTTCCGCGGCGACCCACAAGGACGTCTGCCTCATACTGGGGCCACTCACGCGCGGCGCCCAACAAGGGACACGCAGAAAGAGCCCGAGGTCCCAGTCACGACGCGCACCGTGGGACGCGGAGCGTAGAGTCATAAAAGTCCTGTAAAGTAAAGCAGCACGCCCCGCGCGGGAGCCCGGGAGACTTCTGGGAGTTTCCGCCCGGCCTCGGCGTGCGCAAGCTCACATCACCGACCTGCTGGAGACCAACTCCTGAGGCCAAGGGTTCGTGCAGTGGTTGTGCTTGCTTGGAGAAGGCGAGTCCCGCTGATACCCGACGAGGGACCTCTGAGAAGGGCACTGCGGAGCTCTTCTCTTCCACGGCCTCAGGCGTGTGTGTGAGGGTCCGCCCTGTTGTGAGGGTCAGTGATGTGGCCCCGAGGTCCATGGTGTGCTTTCCAGGGTGTGAGCATCTGAATGTGGGATGCTGAGTTTGTTGTGTCCCCTGAAATAAAGACAACCTGTTCAGTAATGTATGTAAATGTCGAGTTTTATACTACAGGGAAAGGTCTAGCATGTCCAATGAAGTGTTAAGGAAATGACTAATGTATAAAGGTGACGTGACATTTTTCATTCCATTGCATTCTTCATCCTTACAAACATTAAAGATGGACTGAATTAATTAGAAATGGCAAAAAAAGATCTGAAGAAATATCTTGTAAATATTTTTATTATTTTGGTTTAGGCTACAGGTTTTCTAAACATAAGCAAGGGGGAGGAATCCAGAGAGAATTTTCACATAATCGTTATTTGTAAATCTTAATGTTTATAAATACCCCAAATATTTGAATAGTATAAGTAAATAAAGCAAAAACAAAAACAACATCATGAATTTGGGGGAAATATTTATAACAGATTAAATGGACAAATAAGTATTAATTTAATGTCTGTCACTTAAAATATTGGTCAATACCCTGAAGAGAAAAAGGAACAAAGACTAAAAAATTAATCATTCACAAATACCAATAAAGTAGTCAAAAAACATAGTGAAGCCACAACCTAAGACTTCTTGATTATGTAGGGGTGGAAAAGTAATTTTCCTTCTACACTTCTGAGCCACTGGCTGAGACCCCTGTAATAAAAGACAAGATTAACAGCAGAAAAACAGCTTATCAAGATGGGCAACAGGTATCACCTAGGAGAAATCTAAAACAAAAACAGCTCAAATTGGTGGCTTAGAATTCCAGATTATATAGCATCTACAACAAAGAATAAGTTTATAGAAAATGACAGGACAAAGAAAGCAGTTTTAGGCTTCCAAGAGCAGCAAACTGTGGGAAGATTAAGTATCAAGAGGAAACAAATGGAGTAGGGTTTGTTTGCAGATTCCTCTGACGCCCTCTCTGGGGTGAGTAGAGTCTGTCTCTTGCAAAATAATTTTTTTGCTTTTAGGCAGAAAATGGGGAGTTCTTCCTGGGTTTGCATCTTCTTTTTTTTTTTTAAGATTTTATTTATTTATTTGGTAGGCAGAGGTCACAAGTAGTCAGAGAGGCAGGTAGAGGGGGGGGGGGAGCAGGTTCCCCACTGAGCAGAGAGCCCAATGCGGGGTTCGATCCCAGGACCCAGAGACCATGACCTGAGCTGAAGGCAAAGGCTTTAACCCACTGAGCCACCCAGGCACCCCTGGGTTTATATCTTCTTAATTGCCTTCAGCTCAGAGTAACTTTTATGTCAAGGAGGCGTATTTAGAAGTGACATATTCTGGTTTCCTTCAGTCACTACTCTCTTGCATTAAATCAGTTCTTAGATGTATTGCTCATGAATCTCCTGAGTAATCCTATACACCTACCATTTCTAAAGCTGTCCTTAGCAGGCTCTTTCTCTTCATTTTCTTTATATTTTTTTCATAGGCTACCACGTTCTTTTCATTAGCATCATTGGTCTCTTCCTTATATATCAGAAAAATATCATGATATATTACCTACTAGGTTTTCCCTGGAACTCTTGCTGGTCCTCAATAACCCCCCTCAACTAGGCAATAGGCCAGGAGGCATTTCTGTCCTCTTGGTCAGGTACAGAAGAAAGATAGAAACAAAAATCAAAACTCTTAAATTTCACAATTGAGGACTAGCTGAAAGCCTACAAATATTATGCTCCCCTTAAGAACATTTAAAGTTATTTGACTTTCTGGAAGTTCTTAATGGGGAGCAAGAGAGGAAGATCCAAAAGCATTACAGACAAGGTTCTTGCCCACACATGCTGTTCTGAGTGCCTAGATCCAAATGAAAAATTAAAGATTTATAAGGTTATTTATTTTTTAAAACTATTTTATTTATTTGATGGAGAGAGAGTGAGCGTGCAAGCGTGCACAAGCAGGAGGAGCAGCAGGGAGAGGGCGAGGGCGAAGCAGGCTCCCTGTTGAGCAGGGAGCCCAATGCATCCCCTTTAATCGCAATTTTTAAAAGTGTTATAATTGACCTTAAAAATTCTGGAATGTGTAACTCTTTCTTAAGGACGGGCCACATAGATTGACTTGCTTCTGAAAAGAAAGATCTCAATAAAAGTAGGGCAAACTAAAAATAAAGAAAGCAGAGGTGCCTGACTGGCTGGGTAGTTAGAGTGTGACTCTTAATGTGAGGGTGGTGAGTTAGAGCCACATGTTAGGTATAGAGATTAGTTTAAAAACAAAACAAAACAAAAGGCAGAAAGAAGGAAATAACAAAGATTAAGGCAGAAAATAATTCAACAGAAAATAGAAAACAAAATAAAAACCAATAAAATATTTATGATAAAATGTGCAAACTATTCCTACTATATAACCTGTATATATCTTACAGTAAATGGAAATTACCATTTACTATGTGAACTGCTAATATAATGTCTAATTTGTTCAATTAAAAATAAAAGGGGGCACCTGGGTGGCTCAGATGGTTAAGAATCTGCCTTTGGCTCAGGTCATGATCTTAGGGTCCTGGGATCCAGCCCCAAGTTAGGCTCCTTGCTCAGTGGGGAGTCTGTTTCTCCCTCTCCCTCTGCCTCTCCCCTCTGCTCATGCTTTATCTCTCTCTCTCAAATCAATAAATAAAAATCTTAGGGAAAAAACCCTTAAAAATTTAAAGGAAAAAGTATCAAGGAACTACATCATAGCAACTTTTAAGGGAGGGTTGAAGTGGAAGCATTTTTTAAAAATTCATTCATTGGTGTTTGAGATCTGCTTAATGTAGACACTCAAGGCCTGGGCAGAGTGGGGAGTGGCCAGGAACTGGACAGGCAGGCAAGGTGGGTGGTCACACGCCCATACCTGGCCCCAGGTATGGTGGGGGCGGGCCCAGGCACCCCAAGGGGAGTACCAGAAGGGTGGCCCAGGCAGATAGACCTACTAGGGGACCTGTAGGCCACGCCTTGAGAAGGTATCTAAGTCAGGTGCTGAGTACTCATGGCCAAAGCCTAGCCCAGGGTGGAAGGATTGGGTCCTGGTTGGGAGCTAGAGGAGCCTAGGGTCCTCCCTGAGCTGGACTAGAACTCAAGGCATGGTCTGCCGGTTGGACTCAGGCAGCTCCTGGAGACAGACATGGAGGTAGATGTTCTCTTCCGGGTGGTCCAGACATAGCTGATCTGGTCCAACACAAAGCTGATGGCAGCATCTTCTGCTTCCCTGAAGCCATCATCCTTGTCTTTCCCTCTCACCTGCACAGGCTTGCCCAGATCCAGGTTGGAGTGACATCTGGCTGGGGAGCCAAAAGGGCCTTACAATCATTGATGGGGTACCTGTTCCATCAACAGCCACCACCTGGCAGTAGGTGGAGATGCCAGGTTGAAACTGAAGCTCCTTTTTTTAGAGAGAGAGAATGCACATGTGGGTATGGGGTAGGGGGAGTGCAGAGGGTAAGGGAGAGAGAATCTTAAGCAGGCTCCACACCCAGTGAGGAACCCCACCTGGGGCTCTCAGGACCCTGAGATCATGACCTGAGCCAAAATCAAGAGTCCAGCTTAACAACCAGAGCCAGCCAGGTGCCCCTGAAATTGAAGAATTCTAACAAATATCAGGTGTGTGGAAAACTCTAAGTATCAATTAAATTTGGATTTTAAGTTAAAATGCTTGTTCTATTTCTATATTAACAGCTTATAGAATCAAACAAAAGTGAAAATTTTCCAAAGTGATAAAAGAAAAAAAAAGGTAAATGTAAAAGAAAATAAGAAAGTAAGAGAAAAATAGAGAAAGAACATTAGGCAACTAAAAATGATTCATGTTTGTCAATAATCATTGGTAATTTAAATGGATTAATTCCATTAAACATCAACTTAAAAATTAAGAACATCTCAATTTCATTATTGAGCCTCCAGTGCACAAAATAAAACTGTTTTTTTTTTTCCCCTCCTGTTAAAAAAATAAAAACAGGGGCATCTGGCTGGCTCAGTAGGTGGAGCATGCCACTCTTGATCTTGGGGTTGTGAATTCAAGCCCCACTTTGGGTGTGGAAATTACTAAAAAATATAATCTTAAAAATAAATAAATAAATAAAAATGTGGCTGTAGGTGTTAAAAGGGTCACATCTAAAGCTTAAGGAGAGAGGTAACATGAAAAAGATGATGTAAAGTTAAGTACTTATAAAAGAAAGTTAATATAATTTGGGAGCATGGGACGACTGGGTGGCTCAGTTGGTTAGGAGTCCGCCTTTGGCTGAGTCATGATTCTAGGATCCCAGGATCCTCAGATGGACTTCTGCATTAGGCTCCTTTCTCAAGGGAAGCCTGCTTCTCCCTCTGCCTGCCACTCCTCCTGCTTGTGCTCTCTCTCTCTCCTGGCAAAAAAATTAAAAATAAATAAATAAATAAATAAATAAATAAATAAAATATTTAAAAATATATATATATAATTTTGGAGCAGACAAGATTAATTTGAAAGGATGACTGTAGACTAAAAAAACACTATATGTTGATAAAAAGTTTAATTCTCTAAGATGTAACTTCTAAAATTTTTGCTTATTTTATTGTATTGTTTTTTTGTATTGTATTTTTATTGTATCTTATTTTATATCCCAGTGACATATAAATTTAAAAATGGGTAAATCTATGAGGATCAATGGACAGTTTTGATATACGATCATATTTTTAAATCAGATCTCACTCAGTCATTAAAAGCTTACACTGGCAAAAGTAAGAATAATAGGGAAACTTTAATAAGACACTGAAAACTACATAACAAAAAATGGATAACATTACTTAAAAAAAAAAAAAAAAAGATTTGTTGGGACACCTGGGTGGCTCAGTGGGTTTAGTGTCTGCCTTTGGCTCGGGTCATGATCCCAGGGTCCTGAGATGCAGTCCCAAGTCGGGCTCCTTGCTCAGTGGGGAGCCTGCTCCCCCCTCTTCCCCTGCCCACTCCGCTTGTGCATGTGCTCTCTCTCTGACAAATAAAAAAATAAAATATTTTAAAAGATTTATTTATTTGAGAGAGAGTGAGCAGGAGAAGGGCAGAGGGGGAGGGAGAGGGAAAGGAAAAGGGAGAGGGAATCTCAAGCGAACTCCACAATAAGCGCAGAGCCCTGACATAGGGCTTGATCCCATGACCCTGAGATCTGGCCTGAGCCGAAACCAAGAGCTGGACGCTTAACTGACTGAGCCACCCGGGTGCCTAAACTTAATGAATTCTGTGGATATAATTTCCAGTTTATAGGAAAAATGAGGGACAGATTAACAAATCATATCAGGAGGAAATAAATCAAGAATGTGTGCATTCTAGACATGTGACAAAAAAAATCAATGACGTAGGGGTGCTTTGGTGGCTCAGTCCTTAAGTGTCTGCCTTCAGCTCAGGTCATGATTCCAGGGTCCTGGGATCAAGCCCCACATCAGAATCCTGCTCAGTGGGGAGCCTGCTTTTCCCTCTCCCACTGCCCCTGCTTGTGCTCTGTCAAATAAAAGAAAAACCTCTAAAAAAAAAAATCAAAGACATAAAAAAGTACTACCTTAGAAAAGAAGCCCAAATGCAATGTATCAACCTAGACTAGATAGTGATTAGCAAAGAAATATTTACATTACAAATTTAGGAAAAATCTCCAAAAGAACAATTTACTTTTTACTAGCCCATTATTAATTTCTACCTAATCTTAAATTGTGAATGGAGAATACGAATTGTTGCTATTATCATAATCTCTACACACCCTAAATCATGTACTTATTTTCAAAATTATGTAAAATTCAATGAGTGGCTTTAAGAAGCTGTCTGAAATTAATTAAACTGTTAAAATCTTACTCATAAAAACTATCAGCAACAGAAGTAGTGATGAGAGTACCAGCTCGTATTTATGAACACTGGTTATAGGCCAGATAATCTCCCAAGGTTTTACAAGTATGACTTCAATTAATCTCCATAATAAAATTATTATGTGTTCCTGATTAGCATTTAGCAAATGATGCCATGATAGGTGATAAGTATCTTGGCCGATAACACACGGTCCATAAGTTGGTAGAATGGCAACGATGACAGGTAAGGTATGTGCTGCGGCTTAAAGGATTTCTGTGTACATGAAACGAACATGTTTATTATCAATTTTTGAGAGTTTAACAATAATTGAGCAGTGTTGGCAGGTGTGGTGATTTAAAAATGTCTCCAAATGGGGCGCCTGGGTGGCTCAGTGGGTTAAAGCTTCTGCCTTCGGCTCAGGTCATGATCCCAGGGTCCTGGGATTGAGCCCCACATCAGGCTCTCTGCTCAGCGGGGAGCCTACTTCCCGCTCTCTCTCTCTGCTTGCCTCTACCTACTTGTGATCTCTGTCAAATAAATAAATATTTTAAAAATGTCTGCAAATGTTTTGACACTTCCCCTTTCAAAAGGTGAAACTGGATCTCTTTCCTGGTGGATGTGGGCTGGACTTGACCTACCCACTGCTAATATGGAGGATGAGGCAGAAATGACTGCCAAAGCTAGATTGTAGCAAGGATCAGTTCTGAGAAAAGCCAATTATCCTGTCACAAGGACACTCAAGCAGCACATGGAAGGGTCCTGCTGGAGAGGAAATAACTTGCAAGGATGAACTGATCAGCCACAAAACTAAGCCATCTTTGAAAGCACATCATCCAACCCCCATCAATCCCTTCCAGATCTTCAATCCATGAGATACATGGTGCCAGAACGCCTTTGCATATCTGCTCCCAAATTCCTGAGCCATAGGAACTGTGAGCAGACATACTCACTCAGATTTTTCAGGTAGCTTGGAATGCAGCAAGAGGGAGGCTTCAGTTTTGAAGGGTGCAGTTTCAGAGAACTTGTGGATATATTTTTTAAAAACACAACCATTAGTCATCTCAGTATAAACTGTTTGCATTCTTACCACATGCAAAATATACTGAAGAAGTGCCAGAAGCCTCACTTACTTAAAGCATCAACTTCAAGTTCAGGATTTCCTCATGTAAATCAGGTCCACTGTGGACGAGGATGGATTTCTGACACACGCTCTCTCTGTACCAGCAGCCAATGTGAGCGAGCCACCTGGACCCAATATTCCAGATTACTGAAATCTCATGAAAAACCCAGTCCAGAAGTACTCAACCAAGTTACTCCTGAATTTCTGACCCACAGAATCTGTGAGAGCTGATGTGATAAGCCATTAAGATTTGGGGAAATCTGTGACACAGCCATTGATTATTATGGAAGGCTTTTACCCATTCATTAAATTAACAAATTGTTTAAAAGATTTTATTTTACTTATTTGACAGAGAGAGAGAGTACAAGCAGGGGGAGCAGCAGGGGGAGAGGGAGAAGCAGGCTCCCTACTGAGCAGGGAGCCAGATGTAGGACTCTATCCCAGGACCCTGGGATCATGACCGGAGCCAAAGGCTGACACTTCACCAACTGAGCCACCCAGGTGCCCCTAAATTTAACAAATTTAATTGAAAGTTCCATGCACACCATAGGCATGAAAAATTTGAGATTCCTATTTTCTTCCTAATTTGTCATTATTTTTTAAAAAATTAATTCCAGTATAGTCAACATACAGTGTTATATTAGCTTCAGGTGTACAATATAGTGATTCAACAATTCTACACACGACTCAGCGCTCATCATGAAAAGTATTCTCTTAATCCCCTTTACCTATTTCACTAATCCCACCCTCCCAAGCCCTCAGAAGGGTAACCATCAGTTTGTTCTCTATAGTTAAGGGTCTGTTTGTTGTTGGTGGTAGTGGTGTTGTTTTGGTTTATCTATTTTTTCCTTTGTTCATTTGTTTTGTTTCTTAAATTCTACATATGAGTGAAATCATATGGTATTTGTCTTTCTCTGACTGACTTATTTCACTTAGCATTATACCCTCTAGTTCTGTTTTTGGAAATGGCAAGATTTCATTCTTCTTTATCCACTCATTTATTTTTTTTAAGATTTTATTTATTTATTTGACAGAGATCACGAGTAGGCAGAGAGGCAGGCAGAGAGAGGGGAGGGGAAGGAGGCTCCCTGCCGAGCAGAGAGCCCAATGCCAGCTCGATCCCAGGACCCTGGGATCATGAACTGAGCTGAAGGCAGAGGCTTTAACCCACTGAGCCACCCAGGCGCCTCATCCATTCATTTATTGATAGACATTTTGGCTGCTTCCATAACGCCATTGTAAATAATGCTCCAATAAATATAGGGGTGCACACATCTTTTCAAATTAGTTTTTATATTCTTTGGGTAAATATCCAGTAATGGAATTACTGGATCCTGTGGTAATTCTATTTTTAAATTTTTTAGGAATCTCCATACTGTTTTCTTCAGTGGGTGCACCAGTTTGCATTCACACCAACAGTGCAAGAGGGTTCCTTTTTCTCCATATCCTTGCCAACACTGTTTCTTGTATTGTTGATTTTAGCCATTCTGACAGGTGTGAGGTGATACCCCATTGTGGTTTTGATTTGCATTTCCCCCATGATGAGTGATGTTAAGCATCTTTTTATGTGTCTGTTGGCCATCTTATGTCTTCTTTGGAGAATATTTGTTCATATCTTCTGCTCAATTTAATACTGGATTTTTTTGTTTGTGTGTGTTGAGTTGTATAAGCTTTTTCTATTTTTGGACACTAACCCTTTATTGGATTTGTCATTTGCAAATATATTCTCTAATTCTGTAGATTGCTTTTTAGTTTTGCTAATTGTTTCCTTCACTATGCAGAAGCTTTTTATTTTGATGTTGTCCTAGTACTTTACTTTTGCTTTTGTTTCCCTTCCCTCAGGGGGCCTATCTAGAAAAATGTTACTATGGCTGATATCAGAGAAATTACTGCCTGCGTTCTCTTCTAGGATTTTTATGGCTTTGGGTCTCACATTTAGGTCTTTAATCCATTTTGAGTTTATCTTTAGGGTATGGTGTAATAGAGTGGTCCAGTTTTCCCAACATCATTTGTTGAAGAGACTTTTCCCCATTGTATATTTTTGCCTCCTCTGTTGAAGATTAATTGACCATCTAGTTGTGGATGTATTTCTGGGCTCTCTATTCTGTTCCACTGATCCTTGTGCCTATTTTTACACCAGTACAACACTATTTTAATTACTACAGCTTTGTAGCAGATCTTGATTTCTGGGATCATGATACTTCCAGTTTTCATCTTCTTTTTCAAGATTGCTTTGGCTATTCAGGGTTTAATTTGCTATTGTTTAGTCAAACATTCCATTAAAATGGGAGTGACACTGTAATCTTTAGAAAGTGATAAGAACTACATAATGAATTTTCTCATCTGGTGAAGACACACCTATAAAGACTAACATTCAATAATTCCTCATCAGTGTGAACTGTCTGTTTAAAAGGTCTGGGCCATGCCTAAAAGCATTATCACATTCCTTACGTTCTTAGAGCTTCTGATCTGTATGTATTCCCTGATGTGCTTTAAGGGCTGAACCATACCTGAAGGCTTTCCCACACTTCTTACACACGTAGGGCTTTTCACCAGTATGAATTCTCTCATGTTGAACAAGGTTTGAAGCACGACTAAAGGCCTTCCCACATTCCTTACAGCTGTGGGGTTTCCCACCAGTATGAATTTTCTGATGTTGTGTAAGGTATCCATATGTTTTAAAGGACTTCCCACATTTCTTACATTCAAAGGGTTTCTTATCAGCGTGAACACTCTGATGTGCGGTAAGGTGTGAACTACGTCTAAAGGTCTTCCCACATTCCTTACATTTAAAAGGTTTCTCATCAGTATGAATACTCTGGTGTAGGGTAAGGTTTCTGTAGAAAGTAAAGGTTTTCCTACATATCATACACTCATAGGGTTTCACACCAGTATGGATTTTCTGATGTTGATTAAGATATCCATGCAAGCTAAAGGTCTTTCCACACTCTTTGCATTCATAGGGTTTCTCACCAGTATGAGTTTTCTGATGTTGCACAAGGTTTGAGGCAGTAGTATAGGCCTTCCTGCATTCCTTACATTCAAAAAGTTTCTTACCAGTATGAATACTCTGATGTCGAATAAGATTTCTATACAAAGTAAAGGTTTTTTTACACTGCTTACATTCAAAATGTTTCATACCAGTATGAATCTTCTGATGTTGATGAAGGTATCCATATAAGCTAAAGGCCTTTCCACATTCCTTACATTCAAAGGGCTTCTCACCAGTGTGAGTTTTCTGATGTTGAAAAAGCTTTGAGCCAGTAGTATAGGCCTTCCCACACTGCTTACATTCAAAAAGTTTCTCACCAGTGTGAATATGCTGATGTCGAGTAAGATTTCTATACAAGGTAAAGGTTTTCTTACATTCCTTACATTCATATGGTTTCCCACCTTTATGAATTCTCTGATGTAGAATAAGGTATGAAGCAGTGGTATAGCCCTTTCCACATTCTTTACAATCATACGGTTTTTTACCAGCATGAACATTTTGATGTACGGTAAGTTGATGACCTCTTTTAAAGGCCTTCCCACATTTCTCACATACGTAAAGTTTCCCATCAGTATGGATCTGCCCATGTTCAATGAGGTTTGAGTGCCTACTAAAAGCCTTCCCACATTCTTGACATTTATAGGGTTTCTCACCAGTATGAATTCTTTGATGAATTTTAAGGTGTCCACCTTGACTAAAGGCCTTCCCACATTCCCAACATTCATAAGGCCTCCCTCCAGTGTGGATTCTCTCATGTTGAACAATGTGTGAGGCATAAATAAAGGCCTTCCCACAGTCCTTACATTCATAGGTTTTCTCGCCAGTATGAAATCTCTGATGTACAGTAAGTTGATAACCACTTTTAAAGTTCTTCCTGCATTCTGTACATTCATAAGGTTTCTCGCCAGTATGAAATCTCTGATGTAGGGTAAGTTGATAGTCACTACGAAAGTTCCTCCCACAGTCCTTGCATTCATAGGGTCTTCTGCCATTATGAAACCTGTGATGTAGAATAAATTGAGAGCCACTACTAAATTTCTTCTGACATTTCTTACTTTTGTAGAATTTCTTGTTATATGTGCTCTGATGTTGTGTAGAAGATATATCTTTTTCGTAAGTGGGCATTTCTACATAGCTGATTACCTCACAGTGTAAATCCAAATCTGAAACAAAAGAAGAAAACAAAAAAAAACTGTACTTCTTGTACTAGAGAACATGGAACTTCTATGAAAGAAATATGAACCAACACTCATAAGGACTTACCCAATAGTAAAATATAGTTATGAAAATTTTGAAAGGCCAAGGGTTCAGAGATGTATGTAAAGTTATGTGAGATAGTGAAGTTACCGAAATTTAGGTGTGGGCCAGAATCTTTGGCAAGCTTGTTATAAATCTGATATCCTGGTTCTGTCACAGACCAAGTAAGTTAGAATTAAGAGGGAAAAAAACCTTGGCATCTTTATTTTAAATATTTCTACCACTGATTGAAATGCAGATCAAAGGTTAAGAATTTATCCTAAGTTTCTCTAGTGTTTCTCTTTACTCTTGGAATGTCCAAACACTGACTCCTTTGCCCCTATCTCCTTTCACATTCTCTCTCTCTCTCTCTCTCTTTTTTAAGACTTTATTTATTTATTTGACAGAGAGCGACAGCACAAGCAGGGGGAACAACAGAGGGAGAGGGAGAAAAAGGCTCCCCACTGAGCAGGAAGCCCGATATGGGACTCAAAATCCCAGGGCTCTGAGATCATGACCTGAGCTGAAGGCAGACGCTTAACCATCTGAGCCACCCAGGTGGTCCCTTTCACATTCTCTCTTTCCAGCACTTAGGATATGGTATAACCTCTATCACTTGATGCTTTCTAAAGACTGTTTTGTCTGATAAGACTCCTTGGACCTGGGCACTTTATAAGCTGATCCTTCTCATCCCTTAGAAAGGGGGCACCTGCTAACTCTAAATATATCCATGTCTGTCTTTTTATGTTCTAGCACTTCATTCCTTCCACCATCCCTTTATTTCCAATTATTATAACATTAGTTTCCTTATCTGATATTCTATTTACATTTCCCCAAACTTTCCCAAGAGCAGACACAATCCTTCCTTCCTTTCATCACTGAATTACAAGGTTCTGACATATCACAGGTGCTAAATAATTGTTTTTACTTATCTTCAGTTGAGTTTTATTATTCCTTCTCCATTCTAAATATGTTAAATCTGTGTTGTTTTTATAATTTTTCACATCCTCCCTTCCTTTTTATTTTCCAGGCCAGCCATCCTTGTACTTCCCAGTATTTTGGTGCCTTTTCAGAAAATTCACATACATACTTGAATGAAGTAACACGTTCCTTATTTGGAGATGCTGGAGAGAATCAAGAAATTAAAATGTGAAGGAAAATCCTGGGATACCAGAGTGCCTGGGACTGTTAAAAGGAAATATCAGACACAAGCTGGAAGATGGCAATCCAGATTCAGGAAAAGACTCAGGAGTATCAGTGCAGAATGAGGGGGCATGAGTCAAGGGCAGAGTATGTGACTCAATTGTGGGATGTGTGTAACAGGTGATAGGATACACAGCATGGAGTTTGCATGGTTTGAACTTTCCACAGGCACCAAAGCAGGGAGCTCTCAGGCTTTTTATCTGCTTGCCCAAAAGTGGGGCAGAGTGGTGGGGCTTGAAAGTTGCCAGCAGTCAAAAATCAAAACCAGAATCAGTATCTTTATTATACTGAGGAAATAAACAGTGAAACTAGAGAAATATAACCAGACAAAAAATGAAAACAGTATATTTCAGAAGATACAATATCCAACCATAATGCCCAGAGAAAAGTTGTCACCTCAACACAAATTAAATAAACAACATATGAAAATGTTTAGAAAAAACATCAAAGCAAACCAAAGGAAAGCCGAAACTATAAAGATTAAAAAAAACCCAGAATGTAATGAGTTTAGAAAAAGAAAATCAACACATAAATTCAAAAAGGTATCTCTTGGGGGTGCCTGGGTGGCTCAGTTGGTTAGTGTCCAACTCTTCATTTTGGCTCAGGTCATGATCTTGAAGATCAAGTCCTGCATTGGGCTCAGATCCAGGTCTGGAGCCTGATTCTCTCTCCTGCTCCCTGTTCCCCCCCACCTCCACTCTGTAAGAAAACCAAAAAAACCCCAAAAACAAAACAAACAAACAAAAAGGTATCTCTCGGGGGAAAAAAAAAATCAGTGTATGATGGTACACTTCTAAACTAATGATGAAAAGAGGGGAGAAAAAAAAAAAGAAAAGAGGGAGGGGAGAACAAACAAAAAATTAAGCTATTATAAAGAAGTCAAAGACAAACATAGGAAAATATTGACCAAAAACAATCCTACAAAGGACAAAAGTCTGAAACAGGTTAATTTTCAGGAAATAGAAAAAAATGTCAAAAAGGCTAACAGCAACAAGTACCCTGATCATTTACACTGTCATCTCTAAATATCTATTATTATGATCAGGGAATCCTTAAAGAAATGTTTAATTCCAAGAATGGGACAGGGAAGATACAAGATAATTCTCACAAATGTTGGGCCAAACATGTAAGGAAAGTTTAAAAGATTTAAGGTTTCATTAGAAAACATATGTTCCTAAGTATGAAGCTGTGTTTGGCCAACATTGTGAAAAGAAAAAGCAGAAAAAAATGATTATGTTGATTAAACATATTAAGTAAATGAAAATAGATAATGGAGGAATCAAACTGGTAGCTTAACTGAGTTTTAACAGTCCAAAACTAATTGTAAAATTCAAAACATGTTGTGTCTCTTGAAAGAATACACATAATCACCTATGTGATGTACTTCTCTCGCAAATATTTAACGTGAATCCCTTGGGACAGAAAATAATTTCCAATCTACAAAAATACAAAGAGTAGAGAATAAACAAATTGTATCATGGACAGTAGTGAGACAAGTTCAAAAGATGGCAAATTTTGCAATTTAAGAGGCCTTGTCTCTTCAAAAGTGTTAGTATCATAATATGATCTCCCTGATATGAGGAAGTGGAGATGCAACATGGGGGGTTAAGGGGGTAGGAGAAGAATAAATGAAACAAGATGGGATTGGGAGGGAGACAAACCATAAGTGACTCTTAATCTCACAAAACAACCCTCAGTTTGTTTTGTGAGATTAAGAGTCACTTATGGTTT